>NW_011494665.1:1029459-1034330 GCF_000754665.1 Bison bison bison | reverse complement strand
GTTGGTCATAACTTTCCTTCCAAGGAGTAAGCATCTTTTAATTTCATGGCTGCAGTCACCATCTGCAGTGATTTTGGAGCCCCCCAAAATAAAGTCTGACACTGTTTCCCCATCTATTTCCCATGAAGTGATGGGACTGGATGCCATGATCTCATGGACAGCCAGGGAATTCCCTAAATTCAATTTTTCATGTAATAACTCTGCTACCTATGTAAAATTTTGATTTATTTCCAGAGAAGTTAAATAATCTCTTTAAATTTAATGTTAGTATAAGCATGAAATTCTTAAATTAACCAAGTATATACTTTAGAGAAACAAGAATATATCTTGATATGTTTCAAAATATACAATACATAGAGGTTAAAAAGCAATGGTAAAATCTTTCTGGTTATTTTATTTTTTATTTATTTTTAATTTTTATTAGTACTGTTAATAGTGTTACTGCTGAAAAAAAAAATACTGCATATAAGTGGACTCACATCATTCAAACCCATGTTGTTCAAGGGTCAGTTGTATATTTATCTCTAGGAAAGATTGTCCCTGCTATGACCCATACATTTTAAAATGAATGGTGTCTGATCGGTTTACAAATCGTAAAGTGCACAAGTTCCATCCTTATTCTCTCCTAGCCTTGTTATGGGGGTTCCATGAGGAGAATCAAGGGAAAGAACATTTCCCTACTATATGACTTGGCAACTAAACAACTACTTTGAGGCGTTCCCAAGCTAGAAGAGAAAAAGTGCGTATGAGGACCAGGGCCATAGCTAAAAAAGTCCTTCACGTGTCTAGGTAAGTGGAAGATGAGAGGCGCACAAGTGGTCAGAGGAAGAAGGGAATGAGGGAATGTGGAGGCGGGTGCTAAAGGAGGCAGAGAGGAATGGGGAGATGTTCTTAGTCAAAGATGGGCCCACCTTGGGAATAGGGAGAGGTATAACAGGGTCTCTGTCCTGCATTGGCTGTGGGTCTGAGTGGGGTGGTCTCTAAATGTGTTTGGTTGTAGGTATGGAGAAGAGAGCAAGAGTATTAGGAAAGAAGAGAGAAAAGATCCTTGCCTTGGCCACTCTTCTGGTGCGATAGGGAAGGCAGGTCACAGGGTGGGAGGTGGCAGGGACGGAGGGGAGGACTCTAGCCATGTGGGTTCGGAGGAATTGAGATGATCAGAATCAAAATTTGTCTGCAGAAGCCTTGGAGGTGATTTAATCCAGCCTCCCTGAGACCAGAGAGGGGAACCTGGTCCAGACTCATCACTATGTAGTTTATGTAGTAATATTAATGAAGCTAACATTTATTGAATACTTACTGTCTGCCTGGCACTGTTCTCAGCATTTATAAGAATTCTTTTGCTTATTGCATAAAACAACTGTACGGTGTACAGTTGTACGGTGTACAACTGTACGGTGTACTATCATTATTATTATATATTTGAGGAAACTGGGATGCAAAGTGCTAAGTAAACTACCTGAGATTATGCTGTTAGTAAATTAGGGGGCAGGATTCATACCAGGCATTCTGGCACCAGAGGCCACACTCATTCACTGTGCTGAGCTGTCCTGCTGAAGCAGAGTCCAGCCCTCTAACTCCCAAGTCTTAATTCTTTCCACTTTTAGGCTCAGATAGGAGAGACTGGGTGTAGGGACTTTGACTGCAGACTGTGATCCTCCACTGTGTTGACTTCTCCAGGTTGAGGGCAAGAACTCCATCATCCTGACCTTCCGACAGCTGATGGCAGAAGAGGGGCCTTGGGGGCTCATGAAAGGCCTGTCCGCCAGAATCATCTCAGCCACGCCCTCCACCATTGTCATTGTGGTGGGCTATGAGAGCCTCAAGAAACTCAGCCTCCGACCTGAGCTGGTTGACTCGAGACACTGGTAACCAGTGATGGGGAGAGAAGCCTGCTGCTTCCTACACTACTCTGGGTCAGGGGCGAGAGGAGAGGCTAGCACACTCTCCAAGTGCCCCCACCGCAGACCTAGTCCTGCTGTGGGCCAGGTGGCCTGTCTGGGACGGGGACAGAGACTTTGAACTGCTCTTGCTAAAGAGGCTCCACGCCTGGATCCCCCATCCTCATTGTTTTTAATTTTCTTGCCAAGCTGGGCTTCCTCACTCAGTCCAGGTAACTCAGTCCTGCCCTAAGGAAATCCACTCTGCCCGCCAATCCCACTCCATCGGATCCCGTGCTAGCCCTTCTCTGCCTTCTCCCTCCATCTGTGTCCCTGAGGTCCTGAGAAGAGCTGTACACAGAACTTGGTTACTAGCACTAGTTCTTCCTTTTGGGCTTTCAGTCCGAATTCCAAGCAGCTGCCATCAGCCCTTCATCTCTTAGGTTTGCTAATTTTTCTTTCGGGACTGAGCTGCCCACCAGACTCCTCTGCTTTTCTCTGCCACTGGGGACAAGGTGCCAGGCACTTTTACACAGGGAGTAGGAGCAGCAACAACCTCTGGTTCTCCAGAGCACTTGTCCTCTCTTTGGAGAGTTATTAGGTTGGGGAGAAATGTTGATACTTTATTTTGTGTGTATATTTTTCTGTGAACCAGGCTACTGTCTAAGTCCTGCTAAAGCACCAATCCTGCAGTCAGAGCCTACCCCTTCCTCAGACAGGTGAAAAATGTAATGTAGCTTTTCCCTCAATCCCAGTTCCCTATCCCTCCCAGTCCCTCCAGTCCCAGCAGCCCTAGGACAAACAAGCTGCTGTTTTCCCCTGGCCCAGATGACTACAGTGGTGGGCACAGCTCTAAGTAAATCAGACTGTCTGGGACACACTGGACTTGGAACACTACTCTGAAAAGTCTGGTTGAGAGAGTAGTTGGTTTGGAAAGTGACAGAAGGATATGTATGCTCTAGTGCATCTCCCTTGACCAGCTCCTAGCAGAGGGTAGTGGAGCTTCTTAACCCCAGGCAGTCATCACACATGCGCGGACACACACACACACACACACACAGACCCCAATCACTTGGACTCACAGAAACAGATGTTGTCTCACAATGGGAATCTCTGAGATGTGGAACTGTTTTTCTTCTCCCCAGTGTAAGGAGACATCCCGGTCATGGTACCCTCTGGAGCGATGCTTGGAGGAGGGTAAAGGGTGGGTTGGGAAGTCACTCAATACCAGGACCACTGCATTTACCAGCCTGATACTGCCGAGATTATCTACTGAAGCTCTCAGGAGCTAGGTGATGAGTGCTGCTTTCCTGCCTCGTCCTTCCCCCCACACCATACACCTCCTCTACCAAGTCAGTGTGGGAGGTGAGGAGAGGTGCAGCAAATGGAATGAGGAGGCCTATCAAACCCACACTTCTGCTTGAAACATCTGACTTGGATGACCCTTCAACCTTTATTTGGTCCCACCCCCTGGGAGAGGCCACGGTGCCAATTTGAAAGGTGCTAGCTACCTGAAGCCTTGATATTTCTTATGGCTGCCCCACAGTCTATCCCCCCCGGGCTAGATCAGAATCTGAATTCTCTATCTTTACCACCACGTCCCAGCTTGTGCTCTTTGAAGGTTATTTTCTCTTTCATTCATTTCATTGTTTGTCCCTTCTTAGATTTTGTCAGGAGTCCTCCAGTTTCTGTTCGCAAATGGTCATCTAAAGGGTTGGGTCTGCACATCATTCTGAATCTTCTGTGTCTCAGTCATTCCTTTACCCTAAGAACCATGAGATAAGAGAAGCCAGGGGTCCCGTCTTTCTCTTTAAACTCACTCTTTTGAGACCTTTGGAGGTTGATTTTTCTCAGCGCCACACCTTCCCCTTCCTAGAGACTTATATTCAGTCCTTCCCCACCATTGCAAAGTGAGTAAGGAGGTATTGTGGACAACAGGTAGCCTCCTTCCTCTCTTGTCTTAGATTATTTCTCGACCCAGACTCCTCAACTCTTTTTCTTCTGTTTTGTTTTCTTGTAAAGTATTTCAGTCTTGTTTCCTGTTCTCTGTCACACACACACACACACACACACGCGCACGGGTGTTTTAAAAGGTGATGTGCATATTACTAAAAGGGACCCATGGCCCCTTACTTTTCCATCTAATATTTTAGGGACTGGTATTGGGTTTGGTTAAAATATGGCTTGGTGGGGATGGGACCGTGGCCTTCCATTTTCCCAGGACCATGGATCGGACCAATTGGAGTGATGTATTGGTCTGTAGCCAAAATTAGAAGAACTTCCGGGAGACTGGGCAATACGGGAAACTTGATGGGAGTATTGAAGGACAGGGGAATAAAAATGCAGATAGTTAACATTTGATAAAATGGACTCCTGTGAATAATATTAACGGCGAACATTCACTGTTGCACTGTACGAATTCTCTAAAAAGTGTAATTAAACGTTTTTATTGAGTCCCTGAGTTTCGAGCTTATTTTGCCTTCTGGCCAAGAAAGGACTACGGTTGTTGTGTTTGTATAATCCTCCGTGTCCGGCAGTGTCCCCTCCCCCACGGCTGGGTGATAGACATTTGCTGCTTCCAATCGGAGGCGCCCAACGGTCGGGAGCGGCCAATCGGGGGCTTCGGTGGGCGGGGCGGCCAGGTCAGTCGGTTTTGGCGGTTCTATTTCAACATGGCTGAAGCGAGCAGCGTCAACGTAGACAGCGGCTGTGAAGAAAAAGGGCCCGAGGAATTGTCTCAGGAACCTGCGCGCCCCGGCACTATCATTTCGAGGGTGAAGCTTTTCGACACCATGGTGGACACTTTCCTCCAGAAGTTGGTCGCTGCCGGGAGGTAAGGTAGAGGAAGTGAGGCCGAGTGTAAATCTCGTTGTAGATTGTTGTCCCACTGGAATCTAAATCTCGCGAGATCAGGACGGCCCGTGATGGGTGGGTGGGGGCAAAGAGCTGAGTCACGTGGATTTGAGCAAGCTCCGGGAGTTGGTGACGGTC
>NW_011494665.1:1025512-1029359 GCF_000754665.1 Bison bison bison | reverse complement strand
GGGGGCAAAGGGCTGAGTCACGTGGATGTTTGGGGGTTGGGGGCGGGTCACTGGTTTTTTGCTAACACAGGTACCATGGAGCAGACCTAACTTCTAGCTACTCCTTTCTCCAGTAAACCTGGTGTTGATTATAGGTGGTTGGAAGGAACGTTACAGGCTTTCGAATTAGATTTAGGGTTCAAATCATGGCCCAACTTAAAATGAAAAAGATTTAACTGCTCTGTGCTTCTGTTCAGCGTGAATAAAATAGCAACAATAGTACCTTTCTCATAGGTTCTTTCCGAGATTTAAATGAGTAAATAGTCGTAAGGGTTTTAGAACAGTGCCGGCCACGTAGAAAGCATTAGAATCATAGAATTTATTATGAAAATAGTAATACGTTCTTCACTGGGTGGGTGTGAGGACTGAATGTCTTACAATAGAAAGAAACGCTTCCGGTCTACTGTCTATGAACAGTATTGTAACAATGTTACTGACGTGGGTTATTGAACACTTCAAACAATAGAGATTGGTAAGAGGAGAAATTCAGGCAAGCCTTTATTGAGACCTGTGGTGCAGCAGGAGGGCTTGAAAAAAAGTTGTAGGAGTCCTTGCTGGTTTTCCTGTGGGAGAGGCAGCTGGTCCCTTAAATGCGGAGAGGACAGGGGTGGATCCATTGGTCCAGCTTGGAGAGGAGGCTTAAGTGTTCTGCCTACCCCTTCAGTGGTGCTGTGTGCCGGGATCATGTGCAGTACCCAGCTTTTACTTCCAACAGCTCAGAAGTAACGGTTGGAATTTTTGGTCTTTTTGTATCTTATTCATAACTTGCCATTAACTGTGCCTGTATGTGGTTAGTTTTAGTTCCTTATAGTTTCTTTGTATTCTGCTGTTTGAGGAGACTTTTGCCCAGGTGCAGGCATTGCAGCAAAGGGACCCAGGTCCCAGCCGGTCACGACAGTATTGGACACTTTAAAGGACGAGTTTTGTCCATGGTCGCATACCCAGAACATTAGTACTGAAACACTGTTATCAGGACCTTCAGGGGTTTGACCACAGCCTATTCTCCATCCACCCTCTATGTCCCTACTACCTCTGTTCTTTGACCTCGTCAAGACTCTCATCTTCTGATTTCCTTCCTAGTTTTAGGACTTTGTTTCCCACCAAGACCTTAGGATCCATTTCATCACTCATTGATTCACTTAGCAAATATTTAAGTGCCTGTGCCAAACACTGTGTCAAGTGCTGGGGATACAATAAAGTACACAAGGCCCCTGTCTTGGAGCTTGCCTTCAATATGTAGAGACATGAAGTAAGCAAAATTATCACAGAGCTTGGTAAGCTAATGAAGAGGCAAATTAGGGGAAAGGAAGACACTAGATAAGATAGGGATTCCAGTCTGAGAAAGTGACGTTGATCTGAAACTTGAAGAATGAGAGGGAACCAGCCTTCTGAAGAACTAGAGGAAAAGCTTGTGGGAAGGAGGAACAGCTTGTGCAAAGGCCTTGAAATGGTCAGGGGATTCTAAGAAGTAGCAAAATGAGAGTACAATAAGAGGAGGCTGGACAGGCAGGTGATCGGCTTATCCAGCAGGGCACAGTTTCCATAGTAATACATTTGGTAAATAATTTATAATCATGTTTATGGACCATTCATGACACGCCATCATTGTATGTCCAGGCAGGCTCTATTACTGATCGATTAATTGGCTTTCTCTTGCTCATTCTTGCCCTCCTCTCCCCTCCCCATAGGCCCCGTTCTCCGCTCGCTGTGTGTCCTCCATTTTTTTTATGTATTCATGTGCAGATATTTACTGGATATCTCTAGTGTCTCAGGCTCTGTGTTAGGAACTGGAAATACCGCAGTGATGAAGATAGGAAGGTCCCTGCTCTCCTGGAATAGACTTTCTTGTGCCATAAAGAAAAATAAATCAGCAAAAAGGAATAGAGAGCAATAGGGATAGGTCTGGGTTAGTGTAAGTGCAAGGACCTGACATTTGAGTAAGTTTGTGCCTTTGTAAAGTGTGTTGTTTTGTCGGTAAATTTATATAGGTTTTACATTTACATGAATCATAATCATGCTCATGTCTTTTTCAATCAACAGATTTTTGATTTTAAGATATAACCATATACTGTAAATGCATGTGGTTCATAGCTTCTCAGTGCTGTTTATCATTTCATGATACACGTCCAGCACTTGCCCATTCCCAATCATGAACTCTTGATTGCTTCCAACTCCCTCCTCCACAGATTATGCCAGGGTGCCTCCCCTCACAGACTAGTGCTAAAATTTCTTTGAGGTGTACAGTGGACTGAAATCCCTGGATCCAAGGGTTTACACCTACCTATGTTTTGTCAGAGCGCTTTCCGGAAAAGCTGGTCCAAATCCACCATTCTGTTTGCCATTCTGAAGGTGTGAAAAGGGTGTTTCATTATTATTTTAATTTGCACATTTCTAATTCCTCATAAGCTGTGGGCAATTCCTTGTATACCTCATTAGTCATTTGACTTCCTTTTCTGTGAACTGCCTACTTATTTCCTGTAATTTTTTTTTGTACTTTTTTAGAATTGGGTTTTTTATCTTGTTGATTTGCTGGAGTTCGCAGTATGGTCTAGATATCAATCATTTTGTCAGTTTTAGACTGAAGAGGAAATAGCAATCTCTGTGAGATGTTAGCTTTGTCTATCATGTCCTTTGAGTAACAGAAATCCTTAGTTAAATTAAAATTGCAGATTTTAATCATTTACACTTTACCCCAGGAAGATGAGGCAGAAAGAGAAATGTAGTCATCCCAGGGGGGCCTTCTCCCAAGCTATGTGGATACTCATGACTCTACTCAGCCTTTGCACTAAGTCCACATCCCTCGAACAGTCCTAATAAATTGTTAGGTATCACCTAATCAATTTGTATTTTAAAACCCTCAATTTTCCTGTGTTTAATCTTATGGCCTGTGCTTATGATATCTTGCTTATAGAGGCTGTACCCACACCTAGATCACAAAGATGATATGCAGTGTTTTCTTCTATTGGCTGTTTTATCATTTTACTCTTTCAGTCTGTGATCTGTCTGATCACAGGTGTAAAATGGTAGTTTCAGTTACTCTTACTTTTTTTTTTAGTGTTCCCAGTCATTGCCAACTAAGCAGTTCATTCATCTTTTATCGTATGGCAAGTCCCTCTGCATTTAGTGCCCCTGGGTCTCTCTCCTGTTTCACTGATCTATTTGCCTGTCTTTGTGCCAGTGCATATGGGTTCTGCAGTTTCTGGTACATATTTTTGGCAAATTAAGGAAGTCCCTGTCTCATTCTAGTTTTCTGAGAATTATTAAGAAGATCATGATTAGGTGTTGAACTTTATCAGATGTTTTCTTCCTCAGTTAGGAAGATCTTGTCATTTTTCTTCAGTTTGTTAATGTTATGATCTACATTGGTAGATTTTAGGAAAGTTAAACTGTCTTTGCATTCTTGGAATAAATCTTGAATATGATGTATTTAAAATATATAGTTGGATTTAGTTAGATCAATGTTTATAAGCTCTTGGAAGCAACAGTTAGAACTGGACATGGAACAATAGACTGGTTCCAAATTGGGAAAGGAGTACGTCAAGGCTGTATACTGTCGCCCTGTTTATTTAACTTATATCCAGAGTACACCATGAGAAACGCTGGGCTAGAGGAAGCACAAGCTGGAATCAAGATTGCCGGGAGAAATATCAATAACCTCAGATATGCAGATGACACCACCCTTATGGCAGAAAGTGAAGAACTAAAGAGCCTCTTGATGAAAGTGAGAGAGGAGAGTGAAAAAGTTGGCTTAAAGCTCAACATTCAGAAAACTAAGATCATGGCATCTGGTCACATCACTTCATGGGAA
>NW_011494665.1:1002668-1025412 GCF_000754665.1 Bison bison bison | reverse complement strand
TTGATGCTTTTGAACTGTGGTGTTGGAGAGGATTCTTGAGAGTCCCTTGGACTGCAAGGAGGTCCAACCAGTCTATCCTAAAGGAGATCAGTCCTGGGTGTTCATTGGAAGGACTGATGCTGAAGCTGAAACTCCAGTACTTTGGCCACCTCATGTGAAGAGTTGACTCATTGGAAAAGACTCTGGTGCTGGGAGGGATTGAGGGCAGGAGGAGAAGGGGACGACAGAGGATGAGATGGCTGGATGGCATCACCAACTCATGGACATGGGTTTGGGTAGACTCCAGGAGTTGTGATGGACAGGGAGGCCTGGCATGCTGCGGTTCATGGGGTCACAAAGAGTTGGACACGACTGAGCAACTAAACTGAACTGAACTGAAGAAACCATTGTGTAATTCAAGGTCATAAAGATTTATATGTATATTTTCTTCTATGACTTTTATAGTTTTAGCTCTGACATTTTGGTCTTTGACCCATTTTGAGGTAGTTTTTGTATGGTATGAGAAAGAGATCCAATTTCATTTTTTTACATATAGACATTGTCATTTAATTTTATGTACTTTGTAATTTTCCTTATCATTTCCTCTGTAACCCAGTGATTATTTAGTAGTATGTTATTTGGCTCCCAGACATGTAATTCTTAAAGAGTTATCCTTTTGTTGTAATTTCCAATTTTATCATCTTGTGGTGAAATAACAGTTTGTGTGATGCTGATTTTGTGGGAATTTTTGACATTTTGACTCTTTATGGCTAAGTCTACGGGCAATTTTTGTGAATATTCCATGTATACTTGAAAAGAGTATAGAGTTTGTGTTTCCTGGGTATAGAATTTTATTTTATTTATTAGTTTGAGCTTCTAAATTTTCCTATTAAAGTATTTTAGTTATTCCCTGGTGGTCTCATGGTTAGGACTCCACTTCCACTGCCCGGGGCATAGGTTCTTTGATTCCTGGTCTAGGAGCTAAGATCCCACAGGCCCCAAGATGTGGCCAAAGGCATGCACGCATGCGTGTGTGTAGAGAGAGAATATACTCATTTTAAAAATGGTCTTGATTGAGCCATTCATTTCATTTTAAAAATCTCTCATCACAAAACAACAAAATTCTGTAAAGCAATTATCCTTCAGTTAAAAAATAAATAAATTTTTAAATACATTAAAAAGTTAAAAAAAGAAAAAATCTCATCACAACTGTTTATATCTCTTTTTTCCCGTTGTCTGTCTTTGTTACATTATATATAGGGGTTATTATTTTTTGTTAGATGCAAGGGAGTTTATTCTAAGAGAAATGGAAAGTCATTGATGTTTTTAAGGCATGACTGATCCTTTTGTGTGTGTGTGTGTGTGTGTGTGTGTGTATTTAGGAGATGGCTCTCCACGGGCTTAAAAATCTATTTATTTGTAATGCTCTGATACAGTGATTGGTAATGCTCTGATACAGTGATTGATCTTTTAAAGGTACTCTGACTGCTGTGCAGGATATTAATGGATTGTTGGTAGGATTACCTTAAGGTCTTTCTAGGCTTCTAGACTCTGATTTTTTTTTTTTTTTTCTTTTTTCGACCTCAACCCATATCATGACAGATATATTTAAAAAGCATTGAGTGTCTTGACTGAGGTGGTGGTTATGCAAGGTTACACATGTGGTAAAGATACACAAATAGAAACAAATGTATGTATAACTGTTGAAATCTGAATGAGTTCTGTGGATTGTACCAGTGTCAGCTTCTTGGTTTTGATATTGTACTATGGTGTGTAAGATGTTAACATTGGGGAGAGCACATTTCTTTGCAGCTTCCTCTAATCTATTACTATTTCAAAATAAAATTGTCAAAAAATTTACGTCATAAAAAGTACAAAAAATATCTATGCAGCATGTTCAGTAGAAAATAGTTGAAAACCACCAAAAATGTTCAACATTTGAAGGATGGTGGTTACGTAGGTATAATAACTATCTAGTAAAATCCTGTTGAGGGCAGTCCAGTGGTTAAGACACCATGCTTCCACTGCCCAGGGTGTGCAGGTTTGATCTCTGGTCGGGGAACTAAGATCTCCTATGCCACATGATTATGGAGTTATTTAAAATTCCATTTTGAATAATACTGACTTATGGAAAAAATGATCATGTTATAACGGTAAGTTTAAAAATCAGGTTATGTCATGGGGAGAAGTATCTGTATCCCATATTAAATACAATTTTTATCTAGTCATATTAAAATTGTAGTTGACTAGGTGATGTGTTATATTTTTTTATTACTCTAAGATGACACTTATTAGGTCAGTGTTGAGCTTTTATTTTTGAAGCCGTTCCCATTATTTTTAAGTCTAAATCATCTTGTCTGCCCTACTTGTCAGGTCACGGTCCTGTGCCTGGGATGCTAACTGCATGGTAGGGGCTGAAACGGTCCAGATAAGAGGTGGTGTAGATGAGAGGGGTGGGTGGATATGAGCTGATCAGAGAGAGAATCGGATTGGATTGGAAGGGAAGGGGAGGGGGAGGGGACCTCCAGGAGGATGCTGCCTCTTCCTGATGGTGGTTGAGTGCAGCTTTACCATCTACTGAGATGAGGAAGAAATACTCCCCCGTGAGTTGGGGGAGAGAAATGAGTCCGGGGTTGGAGATCAAGACCTCTGTTTGGATAGGTTCAGTTGGAGATGCAAGGCAGCCACACTTGTGTATCTCAGCTCCTTTGCCCCCTCATCCTCCTACCCCACCAGCTGTGAAACCCACCTTCAGGGTCCTGCCTGCACTCCTCTGCCCCTGCACTCAACCTCTGAGCAGCTGTAGAGTCTCACCCATGGTGGAAAATGGTGCTTCCACACAGCCATGTTCTTGGGATTCATCTGGGCGCTCAGCGAGCCCATTATCCTCATGTCTCCAGTCAGCTCTCTTCCCCTTCTCCACAGAAGTATTAATATTTAAAATGTTTACCCTGTCCCCCAGGCCCTTCCCCTGCTACCTCTACACGCTCACTGAAAACGGCCTCAACACCTGGTCCACAGAGAGAATAGAGACACCAGGCAGGGGTTCAGACACCTGTAAACTTGGCTGGGATGCCTGGTCTTGCATCCTCCTAGCTCCCTCCCCGTCAGTGTCCTTCCCTTCACATCCCAGGCTGTGACCTTGGGTCTCTGCATTCCCAGCTTCTAGTTCTCCATCTCCAGTTTTTTCCCTCTGCTTAGGGGAGTTTGACACCATTCTCCTAAAACCTTCCTTTCAAGGTCAATAATAACTCTTTGTTGTTAAATACTTTGGATTTTTTTTTCATCTTTAATGTACTTGCTCTCCTTGTAGCATTTGACACTATTAACCACTTGTCTGTCCTTGAAATTTCTCCCTTGGCTTCCAACACCATTCTCTGTCCTTTACCGCACTGGCTGCTCCTTCTCGGGCTCTTCTTCGTCCACTTGTCCCTTAAATGTGCGAGCATTGCCCTTCTCCTGCTTCACCGGCACGTGTGCAGATCATAGCCCATTTGGTATTGCTGTGCTGAAAGCCCTTCAGTGGCTGTTCATCGCTCCTTACTGTGGCTTTCAAGGCCCCGCGTGTTCTAGCCCCTGCCTGCCTCTTGTTCCCCTCTGCAGCTATACTTGGTCATCCTAACCTTCTCATTCCCTAGAGTGTCAAGAGCTTTCCTGCCTCAGGCTGTTTGCACTTGATGTTTGCTCTGCCAGAAATGGTTTTCTTGATCTTCTCTAAAGCCACCTTTCTCCCCTGGTTATTCTTTATCACAACACCTTATTTCATTCCTTTGTAAAGACTTAACCATAGTATGTTGTTCTGTTGTTTGTTTGTGGTCTGTCTTCCCCACATGAAACGTAAGATCCTTGAGGACAGGATCTTATCTGTCTTATTCATCACTCTCTGCTCATTGCTTATTATGGTGCCTGGCACATAGTAAACATTCAGTAAATAGCTTTGGAATAAGTGAGGATTCTCAAGCCACATCTTTCTCCCGAGCTTCAGGCCTCTATCTTTAACAGTCTACTACTAGAAATCTCTACTTGGTATCCCACAGAACCATCACGTTCAGCAAAACAGGATTTCTCTTCCCTCTGTGGTCCCCAAATTGGTTGAAAATACCACCATCTACTCATTCTCTAGGCCAGAGATTTGGGATTCCTCATTGACCCCTTGCTTCCAGTCAGCCACCACGCCCTGTTGGTTTCAGCCTCTCTCCTCAATCTCCTCTCCATCGTCATGCAAATGCTTCAGTCCAGGCCCTCACTGTCTCTCATAGAATTATTGCACCAGCTTCCAAAATGGCCCTCCATCCTCAATCTTGCTCCCTCCCTCCAGTCTATGGCTCAGATTTGAGCATGTCCTTCTGCTTATAATGTTCAGTTGGCTCAGGACTGCTCAGCTCCTTAGCTTAGTGTAAAGGCCATTCACCCCTTGGCCCTTCCCATCTCTCCAGCTGTGGTCAGGGCTGTGGGTGTGCAGCAAGGCACACTTGGTGTGCAAACACACGCACATGAATTCTTAGGCGTTGAGAGCTGCTACTGTCCCCCACCCTTGCCACCCGCTCTTTCCACTTGCTTTTTCTCATTGCTAGAACGCCCTTCCCCTCTCTCAGTTAAGTAGGAACTTACGGCTGGCTTCCACCTAGAAAGGGCTCAACAAATGTCATGTATGAATACAGCCTTTTAAGATGTATCCAAATGGTTGACCCTCTCCCAAGTCATTAAAAGTCCTCAATCCCAAAGACCAAGAATTTATACAGAGGACAGGAATCTCTACAGAGTAAAAGCTGGTCTATTCACATGTCAGTTATCCAAAGGGATATTTCAAACTGCAGATTGAATTCCTCTACAACTCATGTTTTTCCATCCATGTTAGCTTGACCAGAGGGGCAAATTATATGATACACTCCAGAGTGACTGGGAGATTCAGACCTCACAGACCCACACCCCTGTCTTCAGTTAGGGTGTCTTCCTTTCACTGGATCAGCTGAGGCAGAGACGTCCAAATCTGTCCTCTCGTAGGCTTCAGGACATAGAAATGTGGCCCCGTTGGAGCTTACCATATGCGACCTCTCCCTTATCTTCTGAAAATGAAGGGTTCATTTTGTCCATACAGCCTCCTGGACCTTGAGAAACAGCTGTTTTCCTGTTTAGCTAAAGCAAGTAGATGAGGTTTGCTGTGTTTTGTTATAAATCAGGACCCGCCAAGAGAGACAGTTGCTTAGAGTTGGTGTTGGTGGGGCCCCGGTAGAAGTTGGCACCATTGAGGGCACGCCCAGTCTGCCACAGGTCCCCACGGCCCCCGGCAGTGGTGCCACGTGCGGTGTTCGTCCCAGGGGCACTGAGGGAGTGAGCGGTGACTGATGGTTCTTGAGTCTGAGGTGCCAGACTGGCCCAGTGCCTGTCCGGGTGCCGTTCCTTCCCAACACGTGCTACAGAGGGTGATGTGTAGAAACTGACTTGAAGCCTGTGTCTGACAGGGACCAAGGAAGGAGAGCT
The DNA here is from genome assembly GCF_000754665.1 of Bison bison bison. NCBI lineage: Eukaryota > Metazoa > Chordata > Mammalia > Artiodactyla > Bovidae > Bison > Bison bison. The sequence continues at coordinate 1,019,952 of NW_011494665.1, read as the reverse complement.
AATCGCATGTGTACGTGAACTGGTTGAGTTTTAAACGAATGGCAGAGACTGTTGGTGTTCATAGGAAACAGTTCTTCACAGGAAAAAGAGTGGTTTGATATTTAAAATATTCTGATTAAGTAAGTGCTTCAGAAATATCTCGCGCTCTTTGAATGTGCAGATGACGCGTGCTGTTGGCAGCGGCTAGTTTCTGAAGTGTGGGTGTGACTCACAGACTGCGGTGTGTGGCTTCAGCCTGTCGTGCTGATTGTCTGCTCTTCGTGTGTTTCCAGATCACCCACCTCACCCTGTCCCCACTGTGTCGGCCGCCACCTCAGCTGTGCCTCCTTAGTCCCCCTCCCAGCAGCCAGAGGGGTTTCTAACATACAGATCTGATCTTGCCCCAGCCCTGCCCAAAGCCCCCTCCTCCAGCTCTTCCTATCATGATACGCTGTAGACTGTGTGTGTCGGACCCACCAGCCTGCAGACTGTGTGGCGGCCAAGGACGCCTGACCCAGAGCTGACGGCTCCACCATGTCCCAGCTCTGTGACCTTGGGCAGGCTCCTCTCTGCCTCAGCATCTGCATCTGAAAAATGGGCACGGCGAGAGTAGACCCTTCCTCAGTTACCATGAGGACTAAGTGAGTTGCTTCACGTAGAGTGCCTGGCTCAGGCGGCACCCCGTGCGTGTTTCTCGTCACGGCATCTGCACCCCAGGCGTGCGTGCACTCTAATCTTCACGCTGCTGCCGGGCCTTCTGTCCTTCCCTCAAAGACTCCTGCTGCTCTTGGACGTTTCTTCCTCTAGGGAACCCTGTGGTTGGTCACATCATTGCAAATATTTTCTCCCACTTCGTAGGTTGTCTTTTCATTTCGTTTCTGATTTCCTTTGCCGTGTGGAATCTTGTAAGTTGGATTAGGTTCCATTTGTTTATTTTTGCTTTTATTTCTGTTGCCTTTGGAGACTGACCTAAGAAAACATTGGTATGATTTGTGTCAGAGAATGTTTCGCCTATGTTCTTTATTAGGAATTTTTTGGTGTTAGGTCTTATATCTAAGTCTTTAAGCCATTTTGAGTGTATTTTTATGTATGGTGTGAGCAAATGTTCTAGCTGGATTTGCATGCGGCTGACTGACCTCTTATTTTCATCAGGGAACACTTCTGGTTTTTATTGCCCCCCTTCCTTTCTCAGTCCTGAGGCTGAAAAGGGGGAAGGGGGAAAGACCAAGCAGCGAAATATTTCTTTCTTCTCTTTTCTTTCTTTCTTTTTTTTTTCATTTTAGAGAAACATTTCTTAATAAAACAGGGCGGCTGTACAGGTGGCGGGTGGCAGGTGGAGAGCATGGGTTTCTGTCACAGTGCTCCCCAGCTTCTGTATATTTGTATTGCTCTGTCTTCACCCTCCATGCCTTTATTGAACGAAAACGCCAGTTCTCACCCGCCCTCTGGTGGACAGTCTGTGGAACAGGCGGGCAGGCAGGCAACAAGCTGGTTACCGTGGAGGAGGGCGCACCGGGTTTCTTTAGCACTAGTACACATGAGAAGGCAGTGGCACCCACTCCAGTACTCTTGCCTGGAAAAGCCCATGGACGGAGGAGGCTGGAAGGCTGCATGCAGTCCATGGGGTCGCTAAGAGTCGGACACGACTGAGCGGCTTCACTTTCACTTTTCACTTGCATGCACTGGAGAAGGAAATGGCAACCCACTCCAGTGTTCTTGCCTGGAGAATCCCAGGGACGGGGGAGCCTGGTGGGCTGCCGTCTCTGGGGTCGCACAGAGTCGGACACGACTGAAGTGACTCAGCAGCAGCAGCAGCAGCAGCACACACACGTTTACTTGTCTATGCCTCTGTCTTTCCATTCCTGCACAATTTATCTGCGTATGTAAACTGACAGATTGACTAGCCACTAGAGCTTGATTTTGACCTTAAATATTTTAAGTTAAACATATGTGAAAACTCAGTTTACAGTGAGGTTGTTTGGTTTTGTTTTGTTTTATATTTGGAAGCACTGAGTCTTAGTTGCTGCATGCAGGATCTTTTTAATTGCAGCATGCAGGATCTAGTTCCCTGACCAGGGATAGAACCCAGGCCCCCATCAGAAAGATGTGGAATCTTAACCACTGGACCACCAGGGAAGTCCCTGCGATTAATTTTTAGTGCTGTGAATGACATGCTTTTTTGGTGAGTTCAAGAACAGTGATGGTGACTCAGATATTGCATAATAAGAGGAAAAAACAGGTTAAAATCAGTGAATGTATAGTCATCTCTGTTTTGAAATTCAGTAAATGCAGTTTTTAAAAGTTACTTGCAGCACTATTTACAACAGCCAGGACATGGAAGCAACCTAAGGGTCTATTGACAGAGAAATGAATAAAGAAGACGTGGTACATGAATACACTGGAATACGGCTCAGTCACAGAAAGAAACGAAATTGGGTCATTTGGAGAGGTATCGATGGACCTAGAATCTGTTATACAGAACGAAGTAAGTCAGAAAGAGAAAAACAAATATCGTATATTAACGATATATGTGTTTTATATATATAGCCAGTGTGTATGAGGAATCCAGAAAAATGGTGCAGATAAACCGAGTTCCAAGGCAGGAGCAGAGACAGACATAGAGAGCGGACTGTGGGCGCAGCGGGGGAGGGAGAGGGCGGCATGAATTGGGAGGTGGGGTTTGATATAAATACACTGCCATGTGTAAAACAGGGAGTTAGTGGGAACTCGCAGTGTGATACAGGGAGCTCAGCGTGGTGGTCTGTGAGGCCCTAGAGTGGCGGAGTGGGGCCGGGCTGGAACGTCTGAGGGAGCAGATATATGCGTACATACAGCTGATTCACTTCTTATACAGCAGGAAGTTACAACATTGTAAAGCAGTTATACTCCAATAAGAAAATACTTTCATTGGTGAAAAATGTGGCCGTTTTTTGGGGACCACAGTGTAGCCTTTTCTTTGCAGTGGGGTCAGGGGGTTCTTCCTGCACATGCAGTTGCAATCAAGATGCTTTACTAACCTGCCTTCTTCAGACTTCCCAGCCCTGGGAAATGCAGTTACTGGCTGTGTTCTACATTTTTCAGGGGTGGTGAGGACTGTTGCTTTGAAAATTGTAATAACAATTGTAGCTAACGTGGAGCATTTCCCTGTACACTGTACTAAGTGCTTACATATGTAACCTCATTTAATCCTCACAGTAATTTTGTGACTTATGGGTAGTTACTATCTCTGTTTGATGGAGATAGAGCGATGCTTATAAAGGTAGAGAAGTTGTCCAGGGTCACTCAGCTGATGAGTGGCAGAGGCAGGATGTGAACCCAGGCAAAAGGACAGGCAGGCCTTAGAGCTGGTGCACTCGCCCGGCAGAGACAGCTGGAGGGCCCCTGTGTACCCTCAGGAGGCCAAGGCCAGAAGACCATTCCAGCACAGGGCACAGGAGGACTTGGCAGAGAGGCCGATGGAGACGCTCTGTGGAGAGGGCGCCTCTGATCAAGCAGCCCAAGCCTTGGTACCCTAGGGTCCGGGGTAGGGGAGGTGGCTGGGAATGGAGCACGCCTGAGGCCGGGCAGCCCGGGCCTCAGCGCAGTCGCACTCACCTGGTCTGCAGCTTGTCTTGCGTGCTGCTGTGATTCTAACACTGTCTGGGTACCCTGGACATCCCAGCGCCATTGTGGATGGCATCCCTGTCCACAGAGATATTAGAATTTACGTGAGAAGATAAAAGGTGACACTTGGCGGTAGTGGCCATGAATGTTTTCTAAAATGCATCATTTCTCTGTGAGTGCGTTTTTTCAGGAAATTTACAAGAGCATTCACAGTATTCCCAAGTCTACACTGGCTCTCAAGAAAGGAATCCCTGGGGGCTGAGGGGAGAAGGAATTGCATGAAGGTGGTCTGAAGATACAAGCTACCAATCATAAGACAAATCAGCATTAGGAATGCCACAGAACTTGGTGACTGCAGTTATCACTGCTGTGTGGTGTGTGTGGAAGCTGTTTAAAAAGCAGACTCTGCAAGTTCTCATAACAAGGAAAATCCAATTGTTTGTTCTTTTTTGTTTCTCTGTGTATGTTTAGTCGCTCCGTCATGTCCGACTCTTTATGACCCCATGGACTGTATGTAGCCCATCAGGCTCCTCTGTCTATGGGGATGCTCCAGGCAAGAATACTGGAGTGGCTTGCCATACCCTCCTCCATGGGATCTTCCCACCCCAGGGACTGAAGCCAGGTCTCCCGCACTGCAGGTGGATTCTTTATCATCTGATCCACCAGGGAAGTCCTTTTTGTTTCTGAGATGGTGTATGTTTACTTACCGTGGTAATCATTTACCAGTATATATAAGTCATTATGCTGTACCCTTTAAACTTACAGGGTGCCATATGTCAATTGCATCTCAGTGAAACTAAAAGAAAAGAAACCACTTTCCTCCCCACTTCCAGCCTGACTACTCTCCCTCCACATCCTTGGAGCACGTTTCCCGTGTTGTGTGTTTGTATCAGTGTGTGTGTTTCTGGGTCCGTCACTTTCACTGATCTCGCAGACCAGGAAGGGGATACCAGAAGAGTTGACCAGCGGCACTGGTGAGCAGAATTATCCTGCCCTGGGCCCTGTCTGCTGCCAGCCTGGGCTGAGAGGGCTGGAAGGAGGAACAGGATCTCCCATTTCTGAGCCAGACCCATTTCAGGCCACAATTACCCGGTTTCCATTCCAGCCGCGCTTTTTCAGGCATCGTGTGTCCCTCCATATTCCTCTGTGTAGCCGCAGACTGCGTGGCTCGTGGGGCCAGCGGCAAAACAACAGGATGTTTGGGGCTCTCGAGGGTGAAAGGACGTCTGTCGTCTTTGTATTTGGTACCTTTGTTTTTCCCCCAAAGTGCACGGATAGCAAATGTGTACCCTCAAGAGGAGGGGAGACGGTCGCCCGTAGCCAGAGGTACGCTGGTAGGTGTGTACAGCCAGCCCTCCAGAAATGAAGCCCTGGCTCACGGTGTCTGCCAGCTTCCCGGGTGTAAATAAGCCTAGCAGCGTAGCATCTCTGCATACAGTAGAGGAGGGGCGGGCAGCAGTGTTTCCACAGATGGAGACCATGGATGGGGTCGGCCTCCGGAGCAGAGTAAAGTGTGTAGAATGACTTGGACATCATGTGTTTTGAGCAGGTAGTACCTTGTGGGTTTTCTTAGAAAATACTTACGCATGTATTTGGCTGTGCCGGATCCTAGTTGCAGCATGCAGGGTCTGGTTCCCTGACCAGGGACCAAACCTGGCCCCCCTGCATTGGGAGCGCGGAGTTTTAGCCACTGGACCGCCAGGAAAGCCCCAGTACCTTTGTTTTTAGTGTGATTCGTTATAGTCTTACCTAATTTAATTTTCAGTAATTACTGTGCTTAACAACTGCCTCACAGATTTCCTGGAAATTTAACGGTTATCTCTTGCAACCACTGTGAGCTGGCCGCAGCACACCACTGCGCCACTCTCTGCGTCCGTTTCAGAGGACTCTGTTTTGGTGGCAGGAACGGGGCCAGGAGGCCCAGAGAGCCATGAGAAAGGGAGGACCCAGCAGTGACGCCCTGGCTGCAGTGGGGCCTGTGCATTGGGCTCCAGGTACCCAACGTCCTGTTTGTCCAGAGCCCCTACTGGCCCAGATGGCTGAGGAATATCTGAGCCCACAGTGAAGCCTCAGGGTGTGTTTCCGGACACCTCCTCAGCCACTCTTTGCAGGTCCCTTGACATTCCTTCATCAGAGAGGCCTTCACTGACCACCCCCACACTTAAAGGTGATCCCCACGGTGCACTCTCTGAGCCCCTAACTCCCAGCCCTTTTCCCTCCAAGCACTCTCCACTAGTAATCATCCCCACTTTCACCTGTGAGTTTCTGTACTTCCTGCCATCTCTTCCTTCCTCCACTGGAAGCACCAGGAGGGCCGTGCCAGCCTCACTGACCCAGAGCACCCAGCACATAGCAGATGCTAAATGAACACTTGTGGATGGGAAGGGCCTGAGAGAGAGGCAGAGAGGCTGGTGGAGGGGGGAGAGGAAACAGCCATGAGAGTTCGTTTGTTATTTCAGTTCCTTTGCCCAAGAGGAGCCAGCCATCGGGAGTATACTGGGCACCCTTTGACCTTTGCAGCTACAAGGAGTGTGTCAGCTGCCAGTGACAGAGCCCTGATTTTAAATGTCACAAACAATAAGAGAAATCCATTACCTCACTAACAAGAAGCCCCGAGGTAGGATGGCTCCAGCTTGATGTTTCCAGCAGCTTGATGATCTGAGACCCGGTTCTTTCCCTCTTCCTGCTCTGCCTCTGTGGTTGCTGGGGGCTGGAGCATCACCTGGGTATAGTTAAGTCCCACAGAATGGGCATCAGTTCTTCCTGTGTGGCTCTTTTTAGGAGTAAGGAAACCTCTCCCAGCGGCCACATACCCTGTCCTAATGCAGCCCTGCAAGGGCACTGGAAGGACCAGAGATTCTCAAAGTGAAGGGCACAGGCCAGCAGCATCAGCATCGCCTGGGAGCTTGTTCAGAATGGGGGCGGGGGCAGTGGTCTGAGTCTTCATCAGCCCTCCTGGTGATTTGGTGCTTGGTAAGGTCGAGTTTAAGTACTGTGGCTGGCCCGATTGTGACCCACCCTTCAGAGGGAGACACCTGAACTCAGCCGGGGCTCTGCTGAGAGGGAGTGGGAAGACTGGAGGGGCTGAGCCATCCTCAGTGACCAGAGCTGCAGATGAGACTCTGCCCCCACTGCCATTAGCCAGAGTCATAGAGACAAGGCCTCGAGCCCTGTGATGAGGGGCAGGGCTGCCCAGGCGCCAGCTGATGACTCTGAATCCCCAACCTGCGCCTTCTCCCCTCCCACCAGCTTCCAGAGGTTCACTGACTGTTACAAGCGCTTCTACCAGTTGCAGCCTGAGATGACCCAGCGCATCTATGACAAGTTTGTAACTCAGTTGCAGACTTCTATCCAGGTGAGTGGCAAGAATGCCCGCAGGCACTCTCGGTTTGGGTCCTGTCTTCCAGGTCGTCAGCCCCCTGAAGGCAGGGACCCTGCCCTCAGCCTCCATCTGCCCTCAGTCCCCAGGACTATCCCCTGTGCCCAGGGGCTGCAGTGGCTGCCTTCCCTTCCCTCCAAATGATGTGGGTGTCTCCAGTGCCTCCTGTCCTGTGCTGTAATGGTGGTTATAGTTGCTGTCCCACCTGACCTTGGGAGCTCAGCGAGGGCAGGCCTGGTTCTGCTTCCCTGTGTTTCTTTATTTTTTTTTTTTTTCCCTGTGTTTCTCCAGCACCTGCTGCAAAGCCTGGCAGAGGAGGCATTTAGCAAATGGTTGAATTCACAGGAACTGCATGCTGGAGGGGGCACAGGAAAGGACAGGGTGCCTTTAACTCTCCCTGGGGAGTCTCAGTTCCATGCTGGCACGCTCCAGGATGGGCCTCGTTAAGCATCAGAATGTGTGTGTGCTGTCAGCTGGGGGCGCTCGGGCGTGGGGGTAACTGCAGGGGCTGCAGCCTTCAGAGATGATGGGCAGGAGGGGCGTATTGCTGCAGGCTCTTTAAAAAAAAATTTTTTTTTTAACTGTGCTGGATCTTTGTTGCTGATTGTGGGCTTTCTCCAGTTGTGGGGAGTGGGAGCTACTCTCTAGCTGCGATGCTCGGGCTTCTCGCTGCAGTGACTTCTCTTGTGGCAGAGCGCGGGCTCTGTGGCACACAGGCTTCGAGGTTGCAGCTCATGGGCTCCAAAGTACAGGCTCGATACTTGTAGCACACAGGCTTAGTTGCCCTGTGGCACGTGGGATCTTCCTGGACCACGGACTGAACCGGCGTCCCCTGCATTGTCAGGCGGATTCTTAACCACTGGACCACCAGGGAAGCCCATGCAGACTCTTTTAAGTGTTTTCTGTGTTGTACTTCCTTACTTATAAAAGTCACATGTAGGAAAGTTGGACTGCTTGTATGAAGACAGAATTTAAATCAGCCAGAATTTTACTAAGTGCCGTTAGTAGTTCAGCATATGGAATTGTCTAGTATCATTATAGCTCCTTCCTGTTTTCCCTCCAGGAGGAAATCTCTGAAATCAAAGCTGAGGGAAACCTGGAAGCTGTCCTGATTGCATTGGACGCGATTGTGGAAGAAAGCAAAGACCGCAAGGAGCCAGCCTGGTGAGAAGGGCGTTGCCTGCTCCCCTGGCCACAGGCAGGCTCATAGGGAAAGAGGCAGCATTTCAGCATCTTAGAAAAAAAAAAAATTTTTTTTTATTTGGCTGTGCTGGGTCTTAGTTGCGCGGCATGTGGGATCGATCTACTTTTGTGACCCGGGATGGAACCCGGGCCTCCACTGGCCCACCCAGGAAGTCCCAGCATTTCAGCATTTTGAGGGAGCTTTTCTGGTGGAACCACGTTCATGAGACTGTGGGCTCACGGCCCTTGAGAGGACCCTGTGACAGGGACAGGTGGAGAGGGCCAACACCGAACAGTGCCCCGGCACAGAGAGACAAATGCGTAGCCCCTCTGGGGAGGGAGAGCTGGGGGCAAACGTGTGTCATCCTGGGGGCTGAGGTGCCTGGGATGAGAGAAATCTTCCCAGGCAGCTCGTTTCAGGACCCACGTGGCCTGTGGGAGAGAGGGTAGACAGAGGGAGTGGGATGAGGTGGAATAGAGACGTTTGGACTCTTAGGTCGTTTAGTCTGGCCCAAGCATCTGGTTTTTATTCATTTGTTCATTCAACAAATATTTTAGGAGCGCTTACTCTACGCCCAGAACTGTTCTTCATGCCAGGGGTTCGCCAGTGACTAAGACAGGAAAGACCTGCTGCCCGGGAGCTGTCGTTCCGGGGGCAGACCCGCTGCCTGGCTGTCCTGGGCAGGACAGAGCGGGGGCCCTGGGGATGGGAGTGCAGAGCTGAGGCCACCGAAATCACAGTGGCCGGAGCTCCTGCCTCCACTCCCTGCCTGAGCAGACGCCTAGGTCAGGAGGAGGGAAAACCTTTTTTGTGCTTTTCAGTTTAATGCTTTATGTTCTTTATAACTGAAGAGAATTACCTTTTATAACTGACAAAGGATTTTTAAAGAACCTACAGTGGCTTCTATGCCCCTGCCCATCAGAACGGACCCATCTCCTCACTCTGGGCACTCAGAACCCCCTCTAATCTTGCCTTCTCAGATCTGTCTTTCCTTGTCTTCCCACGTTAGCCAGCCATGGCCTCTGGGGGTCTGGGCCTGCTCTCGGGCCACCACCCTGTGCCCATCTCTCCAGCTTACAGTCTGACAGCGGGGACGCCCCAGCAAGGCGCATGGTCACATGGTCACAAGCACAGAGGAAAGTTGCCTCCAGCCCTGGAGGGGTAGAGCTGGGGAGAGCGTATGTGGATGAAAGGAGGAAGGCTAGGGTGCAGACTGGTGAAAAGGGGAGAGGTGGGTTCCTGGGAGCGGAAGCTGAGGGACAGGGGTCTGCGTTCCCTTCAGGAGCAGGAGCCATGCGATTGGGTTTGGGAGTGAGGGACCACAGGAGAGGCCTCGAGAGCCAGCTCAGCTCAGCGGAAGGTGGGCGTGCCACCTGGGCTTGGAGGAGAGGCCTCACCCCACCACCTCCTCTTCCCTGTCCCCACCCCTGCGCCCCCTGCAGGCGCCCCAGTGGGATCCCGGAGAAGGACCTGCGCAGCGCCATGGCGCCCTACTTGCTGCAGCAGCGGGATGCCCTGCAGCGTCGTGTGCAGAGGCAGGAGGCCGAGAACAGGCAGCTGGCGGACGCCGTCCTGGCTGGGCGCAGGCAGCTGGAGGAGCTGCAGCTGCAGGCTCAGGCCCGGCAGCAGGCCTGGCAGGTGAGCGCCCCAGCCCGGCCCTCAGGCCCGCCGTCCCCTGTGGCAGCTGAGGAGAAAATGGGCCCAGAGAGAGCAAGTGGCGTGCCCAGGGGCGGCTTCTGCCTGTCGCAGTCAGGGTCAACACTCCATAGCCATGGCGGCTCAACTCCACGTGACCACTGCCCGGTACCTTTAAAATGTGTGCTTCAGAACAACTTCTAGAGTGTCAGCATACCTACAACATAGCCTCCCTGTAAAAAAAGCATGTCCTTGAGGGTAAACTCTACTCTGAAAGTGGCCCAGTCACTTGGGGCCAGGTTGGTAAACAGAGGGAAGGGGTGACAGGCTGGGTGACACAGACGGCAAGTGTGGCTACAGAGTGATGAGGGGGGTTTCCTTGCTGCTCAAAGCACGATTCCCAAAGAGGGCTTCTAGTGGGGCTTGAACCCAACCGCTGGTGGGTTCTGTCCACCATTCAGATGTCCAGCTGGTGTCTATTGTGGCCACTTGACAGCTCCCTTCCTGGGGCAAACCCTCCTGATCCTGAGCAGGATAGGTCCCCAGATCCATGACTCTTGGGTTCCCTGGTCTCCTCCCAAGACCAGTCAGGGGAACCTGAAGGCTGTGCCCCAGCCTCAGCAAGGCGCCGAGGCCTCAGAGAGGCGGCGGCGAGAGAAAGGCTGTGTCCTGCTCTGCTTCCTCTTGTCTTCACTCCTCAGCTTCCGGCCCTGGGGGTGTACTGTCGTGCAGCATCGTGTTGTGTAGTGGCCCAGGTCTGCATGGCAGGGCCCAGGACGGGTAGCCGAGGCCCTCAGCCTGGTCCTGTCTCCTGGGGCGGGTTCCATGGCTCAGAGTTGTGTCTCGGGTGCTCTTAGGGCTGCCTTGCTGGGTCCTCAGGCTGCTCTGACATTGCCACTCCATCACTGTGAGGCCAAAGGTCACTTCCCTGACTGGGCTCTGGCTTCCAAAGTGGCCAAACAGTGATCCCCAGAGCCCTGCCAGCTGTGACATTTGGTGCTTCTGTTCTAAGACGAAGGACGCACCCTGCTCTTAGAGCCATACCTCTCCCCAACAGGTGCAGATCCTAGCCATTGTCTGAAGTGGGTCAGGTGTGCTCAGCGCTGCGTCCTGTGTGAGCCCAAAGAGCCCCTTCTACCACAATTTCCATGTCTAGTCCAGCTGAAGGGCTTCCCCAGTGGCTCAGTGGTAAAGCTTCGCCTGCAGAGCAGGAGATATGGGTTTGATCCCTGGGTTGGGCAGATCCCCTGGAGAAGGAAATAGCAACCCACTCCTGTAGTCTTGCCTGGAGATCCCTATGGACAGAAAAGCCTGGCAGGCTACCATCCATGGGGTCGAAAAGAGTTGGATACAGCTTAGCAACTAAACCATTAGCCCAGCTGAAAGTCCATTTAAGAAAGCGTCTCTGCTAGCAATCTCCACTAGGTCAGAGGGTCAGGGGGACACTTTAGGGACCTTTCTGAAGGTCAGCTCTTCTCTGTGGAGGCCCAGCCTAGGTGGAGCCCCAAGCCTGCCACCCAACCTGCCATAAACACCTGAGTGGAGTGGATTTCCTAACATGCTCTGCTGGGCCCATGACATGAGTTACAGATACCTTCCATATCATCCTGGTAGAAACTCAGGCCTGGAGTCAAGGACAGTGGAGGAAAGGGGTTTGGGTTTTCTCATCTCCCAATCTGTCTGTTCTCTCTCATTGATGTCAGGCTCTACACAGAGAACAGAAGGAGCTGTTGGCCGTACTAAAGGAGCCTGAGTGAGGAGGAGAGGGCCAGACCCAGGAGCAGAGGGCAGTCAAGGTCAAGGGCCTGTGGTCCAGGATGCTGGGCCTGAGTGAACTGCATGTGAGAACAGTCCCTCAGCAGTGATGGAATCTGCTGGAGAAGGAGGTCTCTCCATTGCTGTTGTACTTTGGGGCTCCTTGGGGTCAGAAACACACACGACGTTCAGATTCCTCCCTGTTTTCTCCTAACTTGAGGACTCTTGGCCAGCTCCTGCCGTGGGAGGCAGGCCCCATGCTTCCTCTCGTATAGGTTTGGGCCAACCCGCCACCCTACCCCCCTGACACACACCGCCAGTTCCTGAGCCCGCCCTCGGACCTGGCTCAGGGAATCTGTCTCCAGTCTCCTGATTGCCCCCTTGCTGGCCAGCCCCAGGGACCCTTGCCATGCTCTCCCCACATCCGCAAATAAACCTCCTCCACTACACTGTAATCTGTGAGGGTGCTGCTTCCGCCTGGGCCTCTCCCCGGACTCTCCAAGGCCAAGATTCCGCCCTGGACCAGAGCCCTGGCTCCCATCGAGGTCTTGGTTGCAGGGCTGCAAGAGGTCTTGGGGAGGGCGGGTGGGGGCTGGTATTTGACCATCATGTGCAGAAGGGCTGGTAGCCCCTTGTCACCAAAACCAGGACCCTTGGGTTCCCTGAGGCCAGGACAAGCCTCCGCGGAGTGTCACTCTGTCCAAGCCAGCCCACCGTTCTCTTTCCCTTGGGTTGCTTCTGAGAGAGGCTCTGTGGTGGGCCCTCCAGAAGGCTGGGACTTTGTCCTCTGGCTCGTCATGCCCCCTCTTCCCCAGCCAGGGCCACAGGGCATCAGGAGAGACTTGGCCAAAGGTGGGGTGGGTGCCTCCTCCAGACTGGAGGGTGAGAGGGGTATGGGTGAGAGCGTCATCCTCACTGTGGACAGAGGCCTGGCTGGTCTGTCTGGGAGCACCAGGGACACTGGGGAGATGTCAGGGTGGCCCCTCTTCAGACGCCACCCCCTACGTTGAGCCCAGTGGCTCCTCTCTCCTGGAGGTATCCAAACACCCAGCCGCAGGTGGGGGTGGGCGGGCAGTGCTGTGTCTGCCAGGCCTCCACCCGGTGAGTGGGGGTGGGTGAGCATACCCCTCTTCTCCAGCCTGAGCTGAGGCAGAAGCAGCTCTCGGGTTTTCTAGCTGGATATTCTGTCCCTTGGAGGACAGGTCCCCAGGGTTGGCACTGAGGAGGCTGTGAGGGCAGGAAGAGGATGGGGTGGTCAGGAGCCCAGGGGTGCTCTCCATCTTCCTGCCCCACGCAGACCCTGCGTCCCTGCCTGTGAGGGGCACGGGGCAGGAGGTCTTCAGCTTAGGGCCCACCTGGCCGGCGGCAGACCAAAGGGCTGTCCTTAACCTCAGGCCCGGCCCCACCCGTGTTGGCTTTTGGCTCTTGGCCCCGTGCTGCCCCAACCCCTTCCCGTGTCCTGATGCCCAGGGCCTGCACAGAGCCGAGCCGCCCCTGCTGTCGAGGCCTCTCTAGGACAGGGCTCCTCGGGGCGAATGAGGGCATCTGCCAGCAGGCCCGCCCTCCCTGGGGTTTGGCTCCTGCCCACAGGGCCAGTGGTGGAAATCACAGTCTGAGAGGCTGCAGCCCAACTCCGCACGGTTCTATTTTAGACCCCCGGCCTCCCTTCCTCTCTAGGCTCCCCGTCCTCCCCTCCCAGCCTGCCCCACTGATGGCTCAAACTGAGGCTGGGGCTCAGAGGGAGAGTAGGGGCTGGGGGACCTGGGGCGACCCCACGGGGAGGAGCTGGGGACCCTCTCTGGAGGCTGGCAGTCTTGGATTGAGGCGAACCCTCCTCCATCACTCTGGGGGCCTGCCCAGGGAGCCACAGCTCCAACCACAACCTCCTTTGGGGTTTGGCCGACAGAGCTGAGGCGGATGAGCCCCAAACAGCCCTGGCAGACTCCCCCATGACCCGCCCGCACCCCTGCCTCTGGGGCACAGCCCAGAGAGTATAAAACGGCGCTGGAGGCCGGGAGAAGCAGACTGGCCAAGTCCACGCAGCCGCTGACAGACACACCATGAGAACCCGCATGCTCCTCGCCCTGCTGGCCCTGGCCACACTCTGCCTCGCTGGCCGGGCAGGTGAGTGCCCCAACCCCTGCCCCAGATCCAGCCCATGGGAGCTGGGAGAGTAAGTGCCATGGACTCACGCTCTCCTCACCCCTTCCACGGGCAGTCCCTGTGACAGTCTAACTAGCTTTCTGTAGTCTTAATCCATTTGCCCCCTTCTCTCCTTGTGGAGGAAGAGGAGGGAAGAGCAAGCTGCCAGAGGCAGGGGAGGGTGGGGAGGGCTCTAGGGATGAGCAGGGGGGAACTGGGCTCCTTTTCCTTGCAGATGCAAAGCCTGGTGATGCAGAGTTGGGCAAAGGCGCAGGTATGAAGTGGGCTGGACGGGGGCTATGCCCCATATCTCCGAGGGTGCTGCCCACTCCCAGCACCCGCTCTTACCCCAGTCCTCTCAGTCCCGTTCTCCCCTCCTGCTCCCTCCCATCTGGCTCTCAGGAAGGCCAGCCTGCTCCTCATCTTATCCACCCAAACTGGGAGCCACCTGACCCCTGCCCCTGTGCTCCACAGCCTTCATGTCCAAGCAGGAGGGCAGCGAGGTGGTGAAGAGACTCAGGCGCTACCTGGATCACGGGCTGGGGTGAGAGGAGGGGTGGTGCTGGGCCAAGGCCCTGCATCTGCAGGATGGGCTGGGAGGAGCGGCTGCTGTGGGGGCACCCTGGAGCCCCAGGTCCCGTGGGAGGAGGGGCGGGCACTTTGCATGGAGGCTGATGCCCGGTGTGGTGGGTTCTCAGAGCCCCAGCCCCCTACCCAGATCCGCTGGAGCCCAAGAGGGAGGTGTGTGAGCTCAACCCTGACTGTGACGAGCTAGCTGACCACATCGGCTTCCAGGAGGCCTATCGGCGCTTCTACGGCCCAGTCTAGAGCTTGCAGCCCTGCCCACCTGGCTGGCAGCCCCCAGCTCTGGCTTCTCTCCAGGATCCCTCCCCTCCCCGTCATCCCCGCTGCTCTAGAATAAACTCCAGAAGAGGAACTGGGGCTGTGATTCTTTGTCCATCTGTGGAGTGTGAGGAGGAGGCGTTGGGACGATGGCGAGTGGAGCCAGAGGTTTTCCCTTTTTCAGTCCCAGAAAGTGTGTCCCAAAATCTGTTGTTGATTTATTTATTTATCCCTGCCTGATTCCAGAAGCATTGAAGGTAGCTGCCTAAAGTCTAGCTAGGGTTCTCTCTAGCCCAGCACCCTCCCCCCACTTCAACCCACTGCCCCATCCATGACACACCCAAACAGACCAGATCCCAGAGGCCTGGATGCGGAGTCCACGGTTGGGACCAGGACAGATGCCCTCATGGCCACAGGCCAAGAACTGCCGGCGGCCAGCGCTGCCTGGTCTGGGGGTAGGGCACAAGCGGGCCTCCGAGCTGGGTTAACAAGCATTCGGGGGGGGCCTGGGTTAGCCATGTTAGTTCTTCCCTGGGCTGTGCAGAAATTCCAGGAGCACCAGAAATGGGACCAGATAAAAGGACCCAGCGCCTCCCACCCCAGCCTTCGATGGCAGGTGGGGCAGCTCCAGCCTGGACACACGCACCTCCCCTCTCAGACCCTCAGTACTTCCCAACCCCATCAAGAGCCCCCTCCTTGAGCCTCCTGCTCTTTCCCAGCCTCCCAGGCCCTCTCCTCGCCTCTGTCTTCCCAGTTCCCTTCTCACCTCCACGCTCTGTCCTCAGCCACCCTTGCTTCCAGGCTCAGATGTGCCCCCATCTTATCAGGCCTGGGTCTGGGCTCCTCCCCTACATGAGGGCCTGCCTGGCCTCTGCCTCTTTCCAGGGCAGACTCAGAGCTGAGACCTCACTGCAGTTTGGCCTTTGTACCCCGCTCCAGTGAGCCGCCTTGCAGCAGGGGGCATGTACTGGGGGCCCGAAATAGGGAAGCTGTGAAAGCGGCAATGATGAGCAAGTTCCCAGCCACTGCCAAGCCCAGAGTGGCCACCGTGCCTGCCAGGCCCAGGGGCGGTTCCTGCGTGGCCAGCCAGGCTCGGCGAGATCCCATATCAGTCAGCACCGCCTCCAGCTGGAAGTGCGTGCCCAGCACTGCACAGATGTGGAATAGCTGGTGGCTGTGGCCTGTGGGGAGGGTGGGCAGGTAAGGACACATATCCAATCCCCAGAGCTGCCCCAATTCGTACTGTGATCCATGGCGAGCATCCCATCATCTGGGCCTGCTACTCCCCTAAAACTGGGAATAAGAAACCCAGGGTTTCCTAAGGTTCCCAGAGTTCTCAGAACTATGAGTGAGCTGCTGTTCACAGAGCCCCTGGCATACGTACTGCTGGTTTTGCTGTTAACCCGAGGGCCCTGCCAGGAGCACTCTTAGTTCGCTCAGGGCTCTGGGGAGCTGTCTCCCTGACCGCCCCCCGGCCAGGCCAGGTCTGCGCTCACCGATGTAGTCAAAGCGTCCTGGTGCCAGCCGCTCAGGCAGATGAGAGGCAAAGAGGAAGCCAGTGAGCAGCGCACAGAAGAGGTGGTAGCCGTGGCTGGTGCTCAGCGCCTCCTGCCCACAGCTGCGGCCCCTGCCCCAGCACAGTCCCAGCTGGCAAAGGAAAAGCAGGGTTGGCAGGGAAGGGCTTCGGGGCTGGACATCATGTGTCTGGGATCTGGTGAGGATGGGGGTGGGGTGCACAGCTGGACTGGATGCTGGGCTAGGAGGGTGGGTGGCAGGGCTGGGGTCAGGGCTCGAGGGGGTGGGACTGGGCACTGTGAGGGTCAGGATAGGAAAGCAGGAGCCTTACCCGATAGAAAAGCGGGAGGTTGTCGAACAGAAAGGGATAGATGAAGGCGGCCGAGCGGAGGATCTTACTGAGCCCAGGGCTTTCTAGCTCTGGGAACCTGGGAGGCAAGAGGGAAAGGCTGGTCACCATCACTATGTTCGGATGGGGGTGAGAGGAGGGCAGGGGACCTTTGGCCACCATGGAATGTTTAGTGGCTTCGAAAGCCCTTAGGCCACGTAACTCCTCTGTAAGTGACAACAGCTATAAAATGGGGATAGACACAGGCCGCTTAGGTCGCTGTGGGAGAGACAGAGCCGGGGTGGTGCTGGTGCACAGGCTCTGGGCAGACTAAGGCCTCAATAAACGGCCCCACAGCCACTAGTTTTGTTCAGGAGCAGTGGGGCGCAGGCACACCCAGCGGTCCTGGGTGTCCAAGTGTTTGTGGGCGCCCTGGTCTGCCCCTCCGCCTTCCCCTTCACCACTGGCCGAGAACCCACCGGGAGTAGCAGGAGAGGCCGGTGCACAGGAAAGAATTGAGTGCGGCGGCGGGCACGAAGAGCTGGTGCAGGCGGCTGTGCAGCCAGGAGGCCGGCATGGAGTAGGCGGCATAGGGGAAGGCGCAGCCTGGGGGCGGGGCGGGGCAGGAACTGAGGCCCCGCCCCAGGACCCCGTGCCACACCCCCGCCCTGCCCGAAACGCCCCTCCCCCTGCCCGCTTACCCAGGCTGTAGAGGCTGAGCGCACCGTAGTCCAGGAAGTAGCAGATGTGACGCACGCGGGGCGACATGGAGCTGAAGGTGTGCGCGCAGCACGATGCAAACGGGTAGAGGCAGGCGGGCAGCAGGAAGACGAGCAGCGGCCAGTGGTAGGGCTCCGACTGGAAGCCCAGGCCTGCCGCCAGCGCCAGGAGGCGCCACAGGAAGTACCTGCGGCGGGCACGT
>NW_011494665.1:994908-1002542 GCF_000754665.1 Bison bison bison | reverse complement strand
CCTCCCACTGCAGCCCGTGGGCCCAGGCAGTCCTGGCCCGCCTGAGTACCCCCTTGAGCTCGAGGCCCAAGCCTGGGACAGAGCCTCCCTCACCAGGTGGGCAGGAAGTGAGTCCAGATGTTGACGGTCTCGTTGGTCATCTGGAAAGAGCTGAGGACACAGTCCAAGGCCGAGCTGGTGGGGCGGCGGTAGCCAGACATGATACCATCTTCCCAGAACACCTAGGGTAGTGGGTAGGGGCGGGGTGGGGGGAGAAGAGGGGAGTCACTGTGCTCCACCCTTTCTCTCCAAGAGAGATCTCTGGAAGCAGGGTTGAAGGGAATGGTCTGGAGATCACCATGGTGCCAAAGCCAAACTAAATCCAACCCCATCTCACCACAGGTTCCAGAACCCAGAGAGCAGGCGAGAAACAGAAGAGGCAGAGGGAGGGGACCAGATGGGGTTGGGAGTCGGTGGACACACGGCCTCTGAGGCTGGGGACTCCAGATAAAGCAGCGTTCTGGGCTCCAGGAAGCAGGTCACAAACCCTGCTCCTTAGAGAACAGGAGCCCCACACCAAACTGACAGGGATGAGGTAGCCTGTAGCAAAGATTTCTGCACTTGCACAAAGAGAAGCACCTCCGGCCAGCCAGCACCCTGGGAAGTAGGAGCTGGTGAATCCCTCACCCTGGGGACCTGGTGGACTCGAAGGAGTTGGGGCAGCTTGAGACTGAGCATGGTGGCCCGGCACCTCCACGTTGACCTGGAGACAAAGGGCAGAGGGGAATTAGGTATCTGCCCCCATCCATGGGTCCCTTTTCACCGAGGCCCAGGCTGGACCCCATCCCTGAGTCCCAGGGTGGGCTGTGTACAGGCATGCGTGCAGTGGTAGCTGGCCACCAAGCTGCTTCCTTCAGGCCTGGGGAGGCTCTCCCAGCTTCCCCGGTGGTCATAACCCCAGCCCCTCCTCAGCCTAACCTGGGGCCACACAGTTCCCCCATGGAGAGGGACTGATCCATCAGGAGTGGAGTAGCCTCCTCAGCCAGAAGGCTGCCTCAGGAACCCTGGATCCAAGTCCCTAACCCCAAATTTCTGTCTCAGAAGAACCCTGACTTACAAAAGACAGCACAGAGAGAGCCCAGGCACACCACCACCACCGCTGCCGCCGCCGCCGCCAAAAAGCCCCTTGGCCCCCAGTGCCTGGGCTGAACACAGAAAACTCAGGGAGCTTAAGAAGAATTCTGGGAAAAGCCAGATGCCCACTGGTGGGGCAAGGGACTGGGGGAAGCCTAGCTCTTCCACGACTACACTTGCACCCCCGGGGGTGTTCTGGTCCCTGTCCCTCCTGAGCCCCGCGCCCTTCAGCCTCAGACCTGTGTGCTGCCTCCGGGTGGCCGCGGCTCTACTGCCCCGCCTGCCTCCCAGGCCGCCTCTCCCAGGCACATTCCTTGGCACAAGTGGAGGGGCTGGGCCACCAGGGTGGGTGGAACTGCCCTGGGAGGAGGGAGAACAGGACACCCCGCCCACCTCTCCAGGCGAAAACTTTCCAGCCCAGACCCACCCCTCTTCCTGCCGCTGTTCCTTTGCCTGCTCTGTTTGCGCCTCACACACTCCGGGCCTTACACAGCCAGCCCGAACCCCGAGCCTCTGCCCTTGAGCTGGATGCTGGGGACCCTGCTGGACACAAGGCAGATCTGGTCCCTAGTCTGCACCCCGGCTGAGCTTTAAGGTATCTACCCCCGGGAATTCCGGGGCCATCCAGTGATTAGACTTCCCTGGTGGGCTACAGTCCCTGGGGCCACAGAGTCAGACACAACTGAAGCGACCTAGCATGCCAGTGATCAGGACTCCGTGTTTTCACCGCCGAGGGTCTGGGTTCCATCCTTGGTCCGGGAACTAAGACCCCACAAGCCTCGGACCGCATCCAAAAAACTACCCGAGATAGATGACCGACCCCTCCCAAGACGGGGATGGGGGTGTCCTGACCTACCCTGGGTGCAGCCCAGCTACTTTGGGGAGGGGTGGACCAGGACGATGCTGGGGTCTAGTCCCCTCAGGGTCCTCCCCTCGGCACTAGGGTCAGGTCTCTGGAGTGGTCAGCTGTAGCCAAGGAAATGGGGGTAGGGGGGAGTGCGGTGTGCAGCTGGAGCAGGTACGTTGCCTCTAGTCCCCCAGGTGAGCTTCCTTACCCAGAGCTTGATGGGCGCTCCTAAGCCAGAGGGTCGGCAGGCCCCGGGCTCCACGGGCGGATCCCTGGCTCTTGCCAGCCGGGCCAAAGGGAGGGAGAGGAGCGGCAGGCAGGCGGGCCAGGCCTGGGCGGGGTGTGGGAGACAAAGGGAGCAGGGAAACAATCCTAGCCTTGTCCAGCCTTCAGCGAGCAGCGCAGGGTGGCCCAGCCCCATTAGCAGGCAGCTCACTCGGCCTCCAGCACACAGCCAGCCCCTCCAGCTTGACCCCACCCCACTGAGAGCAGACTGGCCGGAAGAGGCCCAGGCCCTATCCAGGAGGCAGCCAGGGTGGTATGGAGGGACCCCTCAGCCTAGGCTGCCCCATGGCTCCAGGGTTCAAGGCTCTCCCAGCACCTGAGGATGGGGGACTCTGCCGTAGGCTGGGCAGAGGAATTCCAACCCCAACTTTGGATTTTCCAAAATCACTTCTCACTGTGCTTTGCTGCCTTAGTGCCTGGTGCTGGACAGAATTCAGAGCAAATGCATTTGGTAAACGTTGGTTTAAACCACGAGGGGTTCACCAAGCTTCTCCACTCCCCAGACACACGAGAGGTGTGTCAATCCTAGCGAAAGGACAGGTGATGGAAGACTCAAGAGGCTGGTTTCAAGATTCACCCTCATCTCTCCTGTGAGGAGGCTTCTCCTTGATTCAGAGGACCCAGCTGAAGACAGCCAACCACCCCCAGGCTGTCACCTTCAAAACAGTTAACCCTTGAACATGGGTGTGAACTGCATTTATAAACAATTTTTCACTAAATATGTGCTCAGTGCAACATGGTCCATGTTTGAATCATGGATGTGAAACTGAATACAGAAAGCCAACTGGATAGCCATGTGCAGATGCTTGACTATATGGGGGTCAGTGCCCTAAAACCACATGTTGTTCATGGTCATCTGTATAGCCTTCACCCGTCAGCCTTGGTCTTCCCTGGTGGCTCGGCAGTAAAGAATCTGCCTGCAATGCAGGAGGCCCGGGTTTGATCCCTAGGTCAGGAAGGTCCCCTGGAGTAGGAAATGGCAATCCACTCCAGTATTCTTGCCTAGAGAACTCCATGGACAGGCTATAGTCCATGAAGTCACAAGAATTGGACACGACTGAGAGACTAACACGTCACCCTTGTGAAGGCACCAGCTCAGTGCAGTCAATGAACTTCACAGCTGTCAAAACTGCTTCTGGAGTTTGTGTTTCAACTGCTGGTTTCCTGCTTCAACCGGGCCACATCATAGAAACCTTTCCAAACTGCCATTTCAGCCTGTGATCTTTCCCATGTTCCAGTAAAACTGTACAGAAAGGCACCAGGAGGCAGGGAGGGCTTCAGGGGGTCTTTATTAAGTGATGCTTTAGTCTCAAGTCTCTGCCAGGGACTGGAAGTGGGAGTGACCCCACTCCCCCTAGGCTGTCCCAGACTTGCCTTCTTAGAGGAAGGATGCAGGAAGCCTGCTGTCCCAAGAACAGCCTGGGAAGCTGGGCTAGCACTGGGGTGGGGAACAGCAGAGCTGAGACCCCCCTCCCTCAACCCCCAGCCCACGCTACGTGTGCAGCCCAAGGTGGGAGGGGCCGAGGAAATCCTGGCCAAAGCCTCCTTCATGCAGCCCCGCTCTTGTGGCTCCACTCACTGCCCTGAGCTATCCATGATCTCTGCTCTCACATTCACCTTGGCACTCCAAAAGCTAGCCCCACGCTCGGCTCCCCCAGGCCTTCAGTCCTGGGGAAGGACAGAAGTAGGGAAGCCCGTTAGGGCAGAGGACACCCAGCCAGGCAACTTCAAGGGGCCTCTCCTTTCTGCTGCCCATCTGAGTTCAGGCCCCTCCCTCAATAGTAAGGGGGGTGGTGGCCTCAAACTTTGCCCCCTCTCTTACTGGCACCCCACTCTGTCCCAGCCCAGAGCACAACACACAGTGACCGGGGGCTGGTGGGCACAGGAGCTCTCCCTGGCACACAGGCCAGACTGCCTGTAGCTGCTGCGGGCCTGCTCCCTGCACTGGAAGCCAGAAGAGGGGAGACAGGAAACGAGTGGGGCAACGGTGTGCGGCCCCCGCAGCAGGAGGAGGGGATCCAAGCCCTGCCCTGCTGTCGGTGCCAGCAGCCCCAGGCCCCTCTTCCTTATGAGTCCCCAAGGCTCCAGAGCTGCCTGTCCCTGCAAAGGGGGATGAGAGGGGCGGGTGGTCCTTGAGGAGAGGAAGGGTCTGCAGAGAACCACCCAGACACCCGGTGTTACCCAACTCTGCCCCAGACCCCGAGGGCCCCAACTCCTGGCACCACCCACCCTGCGTCTTGGGTGAGGAAGGGCCCCTTCTGCTGTCCCTTCCCCTCAGAGGTCCAGGAACCACTCCAATCAAACAGACACTGCACCTGCCACCTGCCCCTGGGGAAAGCAGGGGGCTGAGGCAGGAAGGCTGGCTAGGGGCCCACAGGCCTCTCCTGCTCCAAGCACTTTCCTTGCTTTCCTGACGTTGTCTTGGCAACAGGGGGACCCCGCCCTCCCAGCTGGCTCCTGGGCCCTCCCTGCAGCCCGTGTGCAGCTGGGCTTCCTTCCTGTGTGCGTGCGTGAGTCTGCGTGTGGTGGGGTGACTACAGGTGGTGGTCCTGGCTGCCAGGGAGGGCAGGAGAGATCTGGAGTCAGCCCCGCTGCAGGGCCTGGGGCTCAGTCTCAGCCAATCTCCTTCCACTGCTTGTAGAAGTCCAGAACATTCTTGATGTCCACACTGGCATGTGCAGCGGCCTGCAAGGCTGCCTGTGGAATTGTGGGAAGGACAGACTGAGGAGGGCCTGACCTCCTAAATTACAGGACAAGTCGTTGAGGGGCTGGGGAAGGGGTAGCGGAAGAGGAAAAGGGCAGCTGTCTGGTCTGAGGGAGTCGACTCCGGTACCTCTTCCCCACTCCACTCTTTCCCGAACCACCCCGTAACCCACCTGCATAGGGCCTGAGAGCGTGCTAGGATTGTCCAGTGGAAGGCCTGTGATGATGGTCACCATGCCGCTCGGGTCCTCCTCACCTGCTCCCTGGGCCAGAGTCAGCTGTTTGCAGCTGTCCAGGATCTTATAGAGCGTCCTGGAGCGGGGAGGCGAGGGGGAAGGAGGGCCAAGTTCCAGCATTAGCACAACACTGAATACCCCTTGGAAGGAAAGTTATGACCAACCTAGATAGCATATTCAAAAGCAGAGACATTACTTTGCCAACAAAGGTTCGTCTAGTCAAGGCTATGGTTTTTCCTGTGGTCATGTATGGATGTGAGAGTTGGACTGTGAAGAAGGCTGAGCGCCGAAGAATTGATGCTTTTGAACTGTGGTGTTGGAGAAGACTCTTGAGAGTCCCTTGGACTGCAAGGAGATCCAACCAGTCCATTCTGAAGGAGATCAGTCCTGGGATTTCTTTGGAAGGAATAATGCTAAAGCTGAAACTCCAGTACTTCGCCCATCTCATGCGAAGAGTTGACTCATTGGAAAAGACTCTGATGCTGGGAGGGACTGGGGGCAGGAGGAGAAGGGGACGACAGAGGATGAGATGGCTGGATGGCATCACTGACTCAATGGACGTGAGTCTCAGTGAACTCCGGGAGTTGGTGATGGACAGGGAGGCCTGGCGTGCTGCGATTCATGGGGTCACAAAGAGTTGGACACGACTGAACGACTGATCTGATTGGACTGATCTGATCTGATGTGATCTGAATACCACATCCCCAGGGCAGAAGGGAAGCTGGGATGGGGAGGGGCCCAGGAGACAGAAAGAGCTACCAGGCAGCTCGAAGCAGTGGGTTCTGGGAGCTGGCCTGGAGGATGAGCTCCAGGAACCAGGCAAAGATACGATGAGGGAGGGCCCTGCGCCCAAGGATCTCAGGACCGCAGGGGCTCCAGAGCTGGGGTGACTTCTCATTGCCTCTAGGGTGAGATCCACAGAGGCACCTGGCCCCAGGCTGGTCCTGCTGCCTGTGACTGGATCTCTGGCCCTATCCCTCTCTCCTGGGGCGGGCCCACAGAGGAGCAAGGCAGGCAGCGTATATGGGGTTCCAGGGGCACAGGCAGAAATGTTACCAGGCATCGGCATCCTGCCTCTTCAGCTTATGCCGCTCAAAGCTCTTCCCCGCCTCTCTCTGGCAGCGAATGTACCTGCAGGGAGATGGGAGAGTGGCAGGGGCAGGGGTGTGGGGGTGCCCAGCTCACACAAAGTGGGCCCTTGTGGCACAGAGACCCCGTGTCATGGGAGGGGAAGGGGTTTCTCCCATGTCACAGGTCCGTCTGGAGCCATTCTAAGTGGCTCCCCAGCTGCTGAGCCCCGCTTGTTCCTCCTCCTGATAACATCACTTCTTTGATTCCTCCCTGGGGAGGAGCTGGGTGGGGAGAAGCAGCGGATGCTTTTCAAGTTAGTGCTTCTGGAGACAAGGTCCAAACAAGAAGGCTTTGTGTGGCTTCCTGGCCAGGCAAGGGCAGATGCAGAGGAGGGTGGGCCAGCCAGCAGAGAGCGGGGAGCTCTCTCCCTCCTCCCAACACCCAGTGCCTAGTCCTCTTCTGGCCCCAAAGGCCAGAAGGAAGGGCCTGTGCTGGGCTGAGCACCTACACGCTGCCACCCCTCACCCCTGAACCGTGGGAACCCCCTGGTCAACCTGATCACCTAAAGCAGGAGAAACTCCTGCAAAAGCGCCCATGGCTTGAGTTGGGGGCTTGCTCCCCTCTCCCCACTGACACTGATCCCATGTTTGCCCCAGAGGCAGATGGACAGCAGGCCAATGCTCCCCAACAGGGCTCCTGGCTCCTCCAATCAGTTTATTTCAGCACCTAACCCCCTGACTAATAATTATATCCTTGGCCTCCTTCCCCAGGCCGTGAGCCAAGTGTGAGCAGGGACCACAAGCATGTGTCTTACACCAGGAACACACAGGCATCTGTGCTGACCTGGGCTCAGGACAGGTCCAGCCAGGCCTGCACTCACCTGTTCCCTTTTTTAAACTCTGCCTCCAGATATCGGATCCCATCCCGGGCCCCTGGGTGTTCCTTCTTCAGCAAATCCAGGCCATCGATCACTGGCGGACATGGTGAGGGTGGGGGAAGGACAAAACAGATGAGCTCCGGCTGCTGTGATGAGAGCTCTGCAGAAGCACCTGCGCTCGCTCCAGGACACACTGCAGCCCCCATAGGAGCCCCGAAGGTCTGACTGACCTCCTGCCAACAGTGCACTTGGGAACTTACCAACTGCTTTCCCTCAGATTTTCTCACCTGCTTCTCCCAACCTCCTTGTAAGTCAGGGTTTGACAGAGATGGTCATGCCCCCTTCACAGACGACATGACTGAAGTTGAGAGAGGTGGCTGGACTTGACCAAGGGCACTGTGTGTGAGCTGGGCCTGCATAAGGGCCTCTCAATCCCCAGCCAGATTCTCTTTCAGCCTTACTCTGTGCCCCGACCTCTCCAATGCACTCACCTGTCCTTGGG
>NW_011494665.1:973517-994808 GCF_000754665.1 Bison bison bison | reverse complement strand
GAGAACGATGAAGCGGCCACTGGTGGCCAGCTGGCGGATGACAGGGAGGTGGTGGCAGAGGGCCTGGGTGTCGGGGACGAGGTAGGGAGACATTGCTGACTGTGCCTTGGGCTGCTGCAGGCTCCCTTCCAGCTGAGAGACCTCAAGCTGTTGAGAGAAGGCAGGGTCGGGGGGGAGCTGTGTGCGGGCTGGGTTGGGGGAGAATGCTTCTCAAGGTGGCTCTTACGGGACTCCTCCTGCTGCCATTTCCTACGAATGGCTTCAGAGGAAAAGTAGACAGGAACAATGGTTAAGAGGAAGAGAAGGAAAAGAGAAGTAAAGGCAGGACGGGAGCACAAAGGCTCAGTGACCAGTCGCAGTGGGGGGCAGTCTACGAGGCTGAGGGTAGTCAGGGCGAGGTGGAGGGCCACAGCGGGGACTTCAGGCAGCAACAGGTCAGGAGCAGAAGCAGTGCTGGGCCCTGGCTTCCTACCTGAAGTCGAAGCTGGGCCATGTCTCTCATCAGCCTGTTCCGCCGAGCTTCCTCCTGTGCCTACAAAAGGGGGAAAGAAACAGGTGTTAAGCTTGGGACAAGGAGCTGGGGGAATATTCCTTTCTCCAGTGATCAAGAATTCCAAAAGGGATTCCTCAGGTCTGGAATAGGTACAGCCTTATATAAGTCAACTCTCTATTGCTTCTGCTAAGTGAGGGGAAGGTAGGCGTGGGAGCCAAAATACCACTCTGGTGCAATCCGAACACCTCCCATTAGCAGCCCACGCCCCCAGGAAGGAAAGGCGGGGCCAGCACCTGTCTGGTCTCACCTCTGGCCCCCTCATCCTCCCTTCCTCCCAGGGAACACCATTCATGCAACCCCTCACTTTCTGTCACCATCCACCTGCAAACTTCTTCCAAAATCTACAGCTGCAGCCCAGACCTGACCACTCCTGAGTTTGAGAAGTATATACCCAACTCAACAGCCCGATCTGCTTCTCCAAAGCTGCTTCTAATCCTCCCATGTTCCCCAGCTTGCTAAATAAACCACCATCTGTCAAGTCAGAAAGATAACCAGCTTCGACTTTTTCCTCTCAGCCCCAGAAGTTATCAGCCTCCCAGTCCTGTCAACTGTACCTCCTTTAAAAAAAAAAAAAAAAAAATTCACGCACACCCCTTTGCATCCTTCTATTTTCAAAGCACAACCCTAGCCTAAGCCAGTACCCCCAACCTAGACTATTAAAACCACCTTCTTTCTGCTCTCTGCCTCCAACCCATTTTCTCTGCTGACAACCAAAGAAATCTTTCAAAAACCATCTGTGGTCCACCATGGCCCTGACTAAAAGCCCCGTGATGGTTTTCCTTTGTCTTCTAGATGAATATGGTCTAAAGATGAAATTAAGAATGGGGACTTATTCTAGAAGACACGGGGAACCATTAAAGACTCTCTGATGAACAAACTGGCATCATCAGAGTGAGGATTTAAAACAATAACCTGGGATGTAAGCCTCCTCCTGATCATGAGAAGATGCCAGACAAAGCCATGTGAGGGTCACTCCACAGAGCAGCTGACCAGTACTCTTTAGAAGTGTCAAGATCATAAAAGACAAGCAAAGACTGAGGAGACATTAATAATCAAATGTAATGTGGGATCCTCGGGGAAAATAAAAAAAGAGATTTGCAGGAAAACTAGTGAAATCTGAATAAAGCTTGTAGTTGACAGTACTGCACCAATCCTATTTTCTTAGTTTTGGTAATTATACTATCGGTAGGAAGTGTCCACCTCTTACCCCCGTCCAGAGTATCCCCTTTGAGAAACACTGGTAGAGAAAGGAAAGAAGGGATGCGGAAGACCGGGCGATGGGGAACAAGGGGTTCCCTAACCCAAGCAGACATGAGAGCCTGGAGAGCAGAGCAGCGGCCCCCCTGGCCTGTGGAGAAGCTGAGCCCCCAGAGCAGCTTAGAACAAGGACAGGAGCCAGATCTTTCCAATTCCAGGGCCCTGGCTCAGCCGCCCACACCTCCCTCTGACATTCTGTGCATCCTCGCCTATGAAGTGAGGATGCAGGCACCTGAGATGTCGCATGCAAAGCAGCTCTGCACACGGAGAACTCGATACACGATGGGAGGTGGCAGTATGACAAGGAGCCGCT
Organism: Bison bison bison; assembly: GCF_000754665.1. Lineage (NCBI taxonomy): Eukaryota > Metazoa > Chordata > Mammalia > Artiodactyla > Bovidae > Bison > Bison bison. The sequence goes on along the minus strand of NW_011494665.1, from coordinate 992,685 downwards.
GCTGTCACCACTGGGAGCTGAACCCCTTAGGGTGGAAACCCTGCCTCGGGTGGCGCAGGATGCAGTCCCAGCAGGCAGTGTGGCCTGGCTCCAGAGCGGCCTGTGGGTCCAGCAGCACACCAGAGGGGCTCTCAAGTACTCCCCGCCCCCAGGAGGAGTCTTCAGGAGTTCTAGGCCAAAGGAAATGCCTGCAAACACTCCACATTTTCTGAAGCTGTGTAACTTCCCCATAATTATTTTTGTAAGCCCCCTTGTTTTCCCCTATGGAACAGGAATAAAAGTCTTAACATAAAAAGTTAGTTTTTAACAAAATGTGCTTGCTTTTAACACAGCAAGGAAGGGAGTTTCTGGGGAGCCAGTGCTGCTTCCCATCTGCAGGAAGGGGATGCTCAGAGGTGGGGGAGCCTGTGGATGGGGAAAGGAAGAACACGGGGGAGGAGACTGGCTTGAGATGAGGAAGCCCTGGGCTCACCAGGACACACGGGCTGTGTTTGCTGTGCCAGACACCACCACCCAAATGTGCCGGTGCCACTGAGCTGGGGCAGGACAACACGCCAGGGCTGCACAGGCCCCAGAGCCCGGCTGCTGCCACAAAGCACCAGCACCACAGGACACAGGCCTGTCTTGTCTGCGGCTGTAACTCCCAGGCCTAGGCTACTGATACACAGCAGATTTTCAGTAAATATCTGTAGAACGAACGACTGAATGGGAAAGAAATCACAGAGGCCGCCTCCTACCCTTCGGGGCTCCTGTGGGATGGGAGGTTCCTGCATGGTGTTTGATGCAGGAACCTCAGTCAGGGAGCATTTGCTGAGCACACACACTGCCTAATACAACACGCCAAGTGCCTGACGTTCACTACCATGCCTTAGTCACAACAACCCCATAAAGCTGATTGTACTATTCCTACGTAACTGATGAGGAAACAGGTTTAGCAAGGTTAAGTGACTTGCTCAATTCAGACTGGGAGGTGACAGAAATGGCCCTCAATCCCCAGTCAGTCGAGATCCAGCGGCGGTGCCAGGCTGCCCCTGCTCAAAGCACCTCTCACTCCCCATCTGCCCTTACTTCTCTCCCGGCCCTCTGGTCTCCCCAGGCTCGGTCTCTGTTGCCCTGGCCCCAGTGACCAGGTTCTTCAGTCGAGGGCCACAGCATGTCTGAGCCTCTGGCCGTGGTTTCTCAGTGAGCCTGTGGGAGCAGAGCGGACAGGGAGGGGCAGCCTGACTCACCATGCGGAACTGGGCCTGGGCCTGCTGCAGCAGGCTCTCCTGCTCAGACTGGGCGATGCTGACAAAGATGCCGACCTCTGCGTTGAACTGCAGGATGCTGCCTTGCAAGCGGGCAACGAAGTGGCCAAAGCTGCGTATGCAGCAGATCCGCACGACTGTCTGTGGAGACACGGGAGCCAGCCTGGCTAAGCAGAGTTTGCCAAGCTCACCTGCCCCCGCCAGGGCTCCTTCCTCCTCCCCTCCCCGCCCTCTGCCAGTCCAGCCCCCTCAGCAACACGGGCTCCCTGCAAAGGCCTGAGGTGTGTAGGGAGAAGAGGAGCACTGAGGCCCAGAGCCTGTAGCTACCAGAAAGAGAGGGACCACACAGGGGGAGGAGACTCTGAGAAGGACTGGAGAAGCAGGACTCAGGGCTGAGAAGAGAGACAGCGACAAGGCCACATGCTGGGAGACACGAGACCTGGGTTCTCATGCATCTCTCTCCTCTAGGGCTCGATCCTAACGTGTACAACGAGAGGACAGACTACGTCACCATTTCCAACTTAAGTTCTTGGTCAGCAAAACCCTTCTTTCCCAATCAAACAAAAGTCTTAACCTAGAGTGCTAAAATATAAAACAGAGCATAAAGCCAACCTGCTCTGGCTGGAGAAGGAGAAACCAAAGGGCGTGTGTGTGTGTGTGTGTGTGTGTGTGTGTGTGCGCGCGCCTGTGTGCATGGTGCTGGTACGCCAGTCCACTTGGCTTCCCTCTGCTGCCCCCGGACAGCCCATGTGGTGACACAGACTCAAGGGTGAAAGTCTCTGGACTAAATGGGCAGCACATTCCCATCCAGCTCCAACTTTCTCTGTGTGCTGTTCAGCTTAGAGGAGGCTGGGCTCAGAAGAGAAACGAGATCAACAGAGATTTTAAAGCCCTAATAATTTACTTGTTCTATCCTCTCCAAAAGGTGGGGAAAGGGGAAGATGGCTTGTTCTACAAAGGGAGACACTGTGGATGGACATCCTGCCAAGAATGACAGATGGTTCACTGAGTGAAAAAGGACTCAGAGCTGCAGCCAGGGACATGCTCCATGTCTGGATAGAAGGGGTGCCAGCCTGCCCCCCAGCCCCACCCCCAGCCCGAGCTCCTGCTTTGCTACTGAATCTTCAAAGACAAAGCCTGTGGCACGAGGAGTGCTGGCCTCACCTCCTCTAAGGTGCTGAGCAAGAGCCGAGCTGTATCAAAGCTAAAGCGTCTGTGGGCCGCCCGGAGGGGAGGCAGGTTGCGAAGGGCCGTGTCCTCTGGGAGCAGCAGGCTAGATGGGAGGTCAGGCAGTTCACAGCCTTCAAGCAGCTCCTGGACCTCAGCACACAGGGCCAGGCCTGGGGAGAAAAGAGGACACATGAGGCCCCTGCGCTGTGAGAGCCCCCGGTCGGAGGGACACAGTGCTTCCCTTTGGGAACTCCCAGGCAGGACATACTCCTTGGACAGAAGGTGGGGAGAGATGCAGGGAGGAAAGGAGAGATGGTCCACAGGGCCATCAGGCAGAGATTTAGGAGACCAAAACTGGAAGGGCTAGAGGACCGCTCGGCAAGCACACTCCCTGGTGGCCCAGGCCACCTGCCCACAGTGGGGCAGTGTCCAGGCAGGGAACGAGAGAAGCCCAGACCACAATGACTGCTGTGTGTTAGGGAGGTGACACAGTGAATCGCATTAACCTCCTTACCCTAAGCGCCAGGTTACCAGGGGGGTAGGGGGGTGGGGGGGTCCGTGGCCAGTGAGGGAGAGGGGAAGGGAGGGCAGTGCCAGGGACTCACTCACCAGATTCTTGGAGTTCGCCAGCAGCTGGCAACAGGTTCAACAACACAGACAGGCGGTTCCACAGACTTTGAGAGCTCTTGAGAGAGAGAGACAGAAGAGAAAGTCTTTAGCTGGGGCAGTACTGGAGGCTGGCAGTGAACCAGAGAAGCACTAGATTTGGGAGGCCTAGGGCTATGGTCACATGCCTAAAAGCGTTAACAAAAAAATTAACAAAAGTGGGGCTTACAGAGGACTTGGAAAACAGGAAGGAATGAAGAAGGGGAACCCTGAAGCTTCGGTGAGCTTCATCAGCAGTTGAAGGCTTCATGAAAAGGGAAGGTGTGAAACCACAGGAGGAACTCTCTGGTTCATGGTAATGGAAAAAGCTAGAGCGCTGGAAGAAGCATCTCTCTAGCACAAACTTCTCCTTTCAGCCCTCCAGGTGCACACGGGGCCAGCTCTCTGGGGAAGCGGCCTGTACCGCCGCCATCTTCACTTCACCACCCTCGATGACTAACGGTGACTAACTAGCTGTTTTCAGGCACAAGCACACGCCCCAGGGTGTGCCTGGCCCTGACCTAACTCTCTCTTTGAGGGAAGAGGGCAACTGACAGGGAAAAGGGTCTTCCACAGCAGGCAGGTCTGCTTCTGGAATAAAACCACATTGAGGAAAAGCCTCAGAACACCAGAGGCTTGAGATGAAGACTCTGAACCTGAGAAGGTAAGGAGGCCGCCATCAACCCAGCCAGCCTCCATGGGCGCCCACCTCTGACACTGCTCGCTCCAGCTGCAGAACTCTCTAAGCCACTTCCTTGTCCATAGCAGCTGCGCCTCGTCTGTGCACCCTGTCCCTGCCTAGGCCCATCTCTCTTGTCGCCACGCTGTGCCCTCTCTTTTCTCTGGGTGCTGATGTTTACCTACCAAGGTTAGCCCTTGAACATGTATTTTCACCAACATTACTCACTACAGCCGGCATTATGCCTAGCACTGGGGACACAAAGCCGAATAAGCAGCTTTCTCACTTTCCCAGTCCACAAGACTTGTATCCCAGCCCAGGCCACAGGCTCTTTGAGGGTAAAGGTCATGCCTAAGCCTAGCCTGTAAAAAGCATTAGGATTCAGCACACAACAGGTACTTGACAACACCTTTTGCCTGCCCAGCCCAGCTGAGGGGATTCCCACGCCCCGCTGAGGCTGGCCCAGCCCTCCCCTCACACCCTGGGACCTAAAGAGGGCAGTGGCGTGGGGTGACGCACCTGCGCACACACAACGATGAGGTCGGGGTTGGTCCGCAGCCAGTCCAGGAAGACTTTCACAGCAGGGAGCAGGCCTTCGGCCATCAAGACCTGCAGCTTCTCCTGGATGCTCCGCTCGTTCCGAAAGGAGCGCCCACTGGACTCGCTTCCCTCCGACTCCGAGCCCTCTTCAGAGGCTGGGAGTGGGAGACAGAGAACTGGGATGAGCAACTAGCAGACATACGGCAAGACTTCGGCTCTGAGAGGCGCGTGCGCCCACCTGCCTGGACTCTTCTGAAGAATTCTGACGTGAGAAGAGAGGAATGAGATTCCAGCCTGATTTCTCTAGGTCCACTAACTGATTGCTTTTAAGCCAAGAGCCTCGTGCCTTTTTAAATACGAGCTAATTTGTGAGATCTACAGCTACTCACTCAACTGACATCTATGATGTGCTCATTCTGTGCAAAAGGCAGGGCAGACAGAAAGGAGCTACAGGTAGGGTGAAAAAGGGTACAGAATTTAAAACTACTTCCAGCTCCCAGCTCTGTAAGCCTGCAGGTTAGAACACGACACAGGTCACACTCCACCTCTGAGCATCAGCCTCCTCATTTCTTTTACTCATTCAGTAGTTCCTAAGCCCCAGCACTGTGCCAAGCCCTATGTTTGGTAATGGGGATACAGCAACAGACAAAACATGGACTGCCCTGCCCTCAAAAGGCTCATGGTACTGGTGGGCACACATACAAGCCAACGGACATCATCACTTGAATGGGAAAGTGCTGGAAGCTGTGGAGGTATAGAAGCTACAGGAGACCACAGGAAGCTGACCCTCGGAGGACTCCCACACCAAGTGATTCATAAGGCAAAATCTAGAAGGCAAGTGAGAATTAGCCAAGCAACACACTCAGAGCAAGGGAGGGAAAGCATGTTCCAGGATAAAGGAGCATTGCACAAAAGCTTAGTGGGACAGCATTCAGAACAGGGATGATGACTCTCCCACCACAAGACTGCCGTGGGAACTTCCCTGGGGGTCCAGTGGTAAAGACTCAGTGCTTCCAATGTAGGAGGCACGGGTTCAATCCTTGGTCAGGGAACTAAGATCCCACATGTCACAAGGTGTGGCCAAAAAAACCAAAAACACAAAACAACAACAACAAAAAACTCGTAAGAAAAAAAGACTGCTGTGAAAGTTAAATAAGCCAAGACCCTAAAAGTGCAGCCTGATGCTTGCACAGTGTAGACGCCACAAACGCTCGTGGCCGCTCACCAGGTGCTCCCTCTGCACCTCAGGGGAAGGCCCTCAGAAGAAATGTCTTGTTCCAATCTACCTGCCCTCCTAGTGGGTGCTGGATTTTCTAGTTTCCAGGAGCCCTGGCAGCACCTGGGATAGCACAGGAGAAGTTGTTGCTACAGTGTTGTGTGGGGAGGAAAACCCCAAACCCACAGGGCAAGGTGGGAATGGGAGGAGAATAGGACCACAAAATCAGCTGGGAGTTGAGAATGACCAAGTGAGCAGGAGAGGGGATCTCCAGGGAAAAGCTCCTGGGCCACACTACAGGCAGAGGCTGGAAGCAAGGCAGCAAGGGTAGGGATGAGAAGTACTCGGAGAAAAGAGCAGCCTCTCTCAAGTGAGTGCTGACAGTACATAGGTGTGGACCCGCAGGACAATGGAGAGAGGCCCACATACCTGGCTCTGAAGGCTTGTCCACATCTCCATTGACACAGCGCCTGAGGGTGGCCGAGACGGGTGCTTCAGTGGTGGGCTGGAGGAGCAGGTTGCTGAAGGTGGGGGCCAGTCGGAAGCAGCGTTTGGTCTGGAACATCTGGGTGGACATGGCTTGTAGATTGCTGGCAATGCTGGCCTCGCTGGGGCCCAGAGGCCCATTGAGGGATTCAGGAGCCTCTGACCTGGCCCGAGATGGCTCCAGGGCTGGGGACCGTGTCCCGTCCTCATCCTCCATATCTTCCAGGTCTGATCGGGACTCTTGACTGTTCATTTCTGAATCTGTCTCAGCGTCAAAAGCTGTTCCCCCACCTTCAAGACTCTTGTCGGAGCCACTGTCCGAGCCCTCACTGGCCCGGGCCGAGTCATGGCTTGAGTCCGAGTCAAAGCCTTCACTCAGGTCACTGTCATCACCTGCTTTGGGTGGGTGGCGGCGGCGGCGGAGGCAGGAGAGGCGGGAGAACTTCCGACTCTTTCTGACCTCACCCTCTGGAGGTACTACAGGAGGAGGCTCAGGCCCCGGCTCCTCCTCCTTCTCCAAGGGTTCCCTGGACTCCGGTTCATCTGTGGAAAGAGGAGGGTCAACGCTGGGACACTGGCAGGCGTTGACAGCCCCCACCCCGCCACACCTGTGTTCCCCTCCCAGGATCCCCACACCCCATGCTAACCTTTCCACAGCCACAACCCCCCCATCCCTGTACCTGTGCCATCGCTCTGGAACGCCGGGACGGGATTCTCGCCCTCTTCCAGCTCAGCTTGCAGCCGGATGTTGACGTGATTGACGAGGTGGGAGAAGAGGGCCAGGGTGAAGGCAATGGCTGCACTGTACTGCTTGGATCCTAAACCCAGGAAAGCCAGTGTTAGGGGCTAATGGCCCTGAAGAGTAGGAAGCACCATTAATTCCAACCTCATCTCACCTGTTCTCAACTCTCCCAAGGATTTAATTACCTCTAAAAACTTTCTCTAAGGTAAAAAAAGATTTCTCAGGTCTCTGCACTCCCACCATGTAATGTGCAATGTGTCAGCTCATCCTGCTTCCTCTTGTCCCACCTCATCCTGCCCAGCTCTGATGTGTTCACACAGGCCCCTCCCCAGCATGTTCACACCCAGTCCCATCTCTCCCTCCCTTCCATCCAACCTTGCTCTACATATACCTCTGGCAGAAACTAACTGCCCCCGGCCCCACTGCCACCAAGTCTGAATTCCATCTGGATCAACAGTTAAGCATCTCAACCACTGTCTGCCTTGGTCCCAGACAAGGGTGCATGTATCTGTGCGTGTGGGAGGGTGGAGGGGGTGGGAATATGCTGTTGCCTTTGTTTGTTCACTAGGAGCTCCTTCAGGGCTCTCTCCTACAGGCAGAGACACAGGTAGTGAAGGGACTACTTGTGGAAGCTACTTTATGGATAAGGAGCTGCAGAAAAGGGTAGTGAGGATCCCAGAAGCCAGTGGGAGAGAAAAGAGGGACATAGGGAGAGTTACCTGCTCTCTTCAAGCTGTGCACCCCCATAAGGCAGATGATGACCATTTGAAAGATGAGAAGATCCGGGAGGAAAGCATATCCACTCTCATACTCCTCCTCATCCTCACTGGCCAGGCTGAGGTTGGGTGAGGAGGGCAGGTAGAAGAGACAGAGGTTGAAGTCCTCCAGGACTGACTGGCAAAGTGATGTCAGCTCTGAGTCCACGGAGCTGTGGAAGCGCAGGAGTAATGGGAGGTCAGTGATGGGGGCTGAGGCAGGCACAAAGAGCTGGGAATACAGGATTCAGAGAAAAGACTATGGGATCCTACAAGGGAGACTTCAGAGAGGAGGAGGGGGACTCAGTGCTGGCTGATCTCTAAAGCAGACAGAATAACACGGGAAGGGCAGACATACAGTGGAAGGGATGTGGGTGGGCTTCCCATTCGGCCATTCCTTCAACTTCCAGTAAGCGCCTAATCTGCCAGAGGGTGAGCCACCCAGAGAATGGGCATGGAACCTAGGGTGAGACAGTGAGGGATGCCGAGAAAGGACTAACCAGCTCAAGAATTTCCAATTGAGAGACAGAATTCACCAGCCCCCGCCCTCCTCTCCAAGTCCCCTGCCATAAAGGAGCCACTGTGGACGGGGCTCCCAGGACACAGTTCTTGCTCACACTCTCTTCTACTCACCTGCTTTTGGGCTGCAGGAGGCTTTGCAGATACATAAAGTTCACCAGCAACCTCTTAATGTCTTTACATCTGAAATAAGAGGAGCCCAAGGTAGATGGCGAACAGCTCCCTGTGGTCCTACTGCACAAACTGCAGGAAGACCCCCTCTTCCCACAGGCCCCGCTCACCGCTTCTTGCTGGGAGAGAGTTTCCGAGTCTCACACTTCTTCAGCTGGTGGTACATTTTTGCTGCCTTGTCATACAGCCGCTTGAGGTTTCCATAGGCCCCCTCAAAGGACACTTCCGACTGAATGCTGAAGGAGACAGAGGTGAGGTACTGAGTCTTGGCAGAGGAGGAGAGGGGAAATGTCAGTTTTCCAGGGATTTAGGAAGCACTGTTTTTCTTTTAAATATTTATTTCTGTACTTAGCTGCGCCAGGTCTTAGTTGTGGCGTGTGAGATCTAGTTCCCCAACCAGGGATCGAACCTGGGCCCCCTGCACTGGGAGTGTGGAGTCTCAGCCACTGGACCATCAGGGATGTCCCAGGAGCACTGTTTCTAGTAAATACAGGCTGCCCCCAGCCGCCTCTTTCACATACAGACTGAGGGTGAAAACTATCTTTCCTAATAAAACCACACACATACAACTTTCAGATTAATCAGAGTAATGATGACATCTGTATCTCCTCTGCATCCAGATATGGGACAATTAATCCCATTCCATGTTACAAACATAACTTAGTCACCATCGCTGAAATACACTATTTTTCATCTTTTTAAAAGCAGAGCACTTAATAGGTGGCATTTAACAAGCATTAAGGGTATTTACATATTCTATTTTAGTTAATCTTCACAATATTCATTCAAATGCAAATATATACTGAGCACCCCACTCTGTCAGGCACTGCACCCTCCTACTGCCCACATGTACAGACAAGGGAATGAAGCCTGAGAGATCGAGTATAATGCAAAGGCCACACAGCTAAACACAGTACCGCTCAGTCTCCAACCCCGACCTCCCTACCACAAAGACTAACAGCATGCTATACTTTTTTAAAATGTCTTGTTGTTTGAAATGTCTTTTAAAATTTTTTTATTATTTTTTTTTTTTCCTCTGGTCATGCCCCATGGCATGTGGGATCTTAGTTCCCCAAATAGAGATTGATTCTGTGTCACTGGACCACCAGGGAAGTCCCTGAAACATCCTTTAACTATAAAAAGCAAGGTATAGAAAAGAAGAAATACATGTTAGAGGTGAATGAAATACAGCTATTCATTTTTTGATATTCCTCCCACTGAGAAGTGGGTTCTATGTTACCTTCCTTTCAACCTTGGCAGGGGGGTGGGGGTGGGAAGCAACGACCATTGAAAAGCTTTGGCCGAGAACGCATTGTAGGAGTGACGCCACCAGTTTCCAGGCCCAGGCCTTAAGAGACGGGCAGACCCTAGTTTCATGTTTCTTGGGTCATTATTTGCTGTTGGGAGTCCTGAGCCACTATGTAAGAAGTCCATCTACCTTGAGGAAGATACCACATGGAGAGGCCCCAAGACTAAAAGGAGAGGGAAAGGGGTCCAGATAAGCCAATTCTCCAGGCACATCACACACCAGACCAGCCGAATACCACTGCCTGACCCTAGACAGTGCCACCAGGAGGAAGACTGCCAGACTGACCCTAGGCAAATGCCTAACCCACAAAACACGAGATATAACTGTTTAGGCATCGTAGAAGAGGACCTTAGTGGGCACCTCCCAAACCTGGATGTACTTGGCTCTCTGCAAGTGACTCACCCTAAATCATAATTATGAATGTGATACGGGATCCAGGACAAGAAAGGGGGGCATTCCCTGGAAGGCATACAAGGAATGGGAAAGATTCAATGGGAGGGTAGAAACCTGGTAATCATATGTAAGAATAAATACACAAATAATAAATGCAGGAGAAGGTGGAAAAAGCTAACCCCGTTACACCGTTGGTGGAAATGTAAAGTGGTGCAGCCGTTATGGAAAACAGTATGGGATTCCTCAAGAAACTAAAAACAGAATTGCCTCATGATCCTGCAATCCCACTCCTGGGAGTATACCCAGACAAAACAGTAAGCCAAGCAGACACACGCACCCCGGTGCTCACGTGCGCGCACACTAGGTTGTCCTGGCTGTGCTTAACTCTGCGGAACCCCAGGCACTGTAGTCTGCCAGGTTCCTCTGTCCGTGGGATTCACCAAAAAAACGCAAGAACATTGGAGTGGGCTGGCATGCCTTTCTTCAGGGGATCTTCTTGATCCAGGGATCAAACCCACACCTCTTACTTCTCCTTCATTGGCAGGTGGGTTCTTTACCACTGGTGCCATGGCAGCACTATTTACAACAGCCAAGTCATGGAAACAACATAAATATCCATCTACAGCTGAATGAATAAAGACAGGGCACACATATATTATACTATGTAACGGCCTACTACTCAGTCATAAAAAAAGAATGAAATAATGCTATTTGTAGCAACATGGATGGAACTAGAGATTATCATGCTCAATGAAGTAAGTCAGAAAAAGACAAATGCCATAGGATACCACCTGTATGTGGAACCTAAAATATGCCACAGATGAACGTATCTGTGAAACAGAAACAGACTCACAGACCTAGAGAAGGGAGTTGTGGTCGCCAAGGGGAAGGTGGGGGAGGGATGGACTGGGAGTTTGGGGTTAGCAGATGCAAAGTATTGTATACAGAATGAATAAACGAGGTTCTCCTGTACAGCACAGGCAACTATGCTCAGCATCCATCCTGTGATAAACCATAAGGGAAAAGACTATAAGAATGTACAGGACTTCCCTGGTGGTACACGGGATAGCAATCTGCCTGCCCAGGCAGAGCATATGGGGTTTGATCCCTGGTCCAGGCATTTGTAGCTTCCACATGCTACAGGGCAACTGTGCCCTTGTGCCCCAACTACTGAGCCCACACGCCTTAGAGCCTGTGAGCCACACGACTGAAGCTCACGCGCTCCAGGGTCCAAGAGGCACACCTACTGAGCCCACATCTGCAACTCCTGAAGCCCACGCGCCGAGAGCCTGTACCCCACAACCGGAGAAGCCACCGCAACGAACTGTCCAGGCACCGCAACTAGGGAAGCCTGCTCGTGGCGACAGACCCAGAGCAACCAAAAGTAAAATTTTTAAAAAGGTATATATAACCGAATCACTTTGTTGTACAGGAGAAATTAACCCAACATTGTAAATCAACTATACTTCAATTAAAAAATAAATAAAAATACAGTGCCTGATCTAGAAAAGGGCAAATATTTATTGATACTGAAAAAAGGTTTCCTTGACCAGGTGAATCAAGGACCACAGCCTGGAATTCTACGGCAGAATTAGGTATCGTAATTTACACTTCAGTAGTCGATCATTTAAGCTATAAGACCACCTTACTCCCTTTGGGCCTTGAAAGCCAATTCACTATGTAACTACCGAGACTGCTTTGGCTTCTCAGGTAGACGCTGGCCCTCATGAGGTGGCAACAGTGCGCTTCCCGGCAGTCCACGTCTCACTAAACTTTAATCAAAGCCTTTTCACTTACCTGTCAGTCTCACGTGCATTTGGTTACGGTGACTCAGTAAACTAAGTCTAACCAACTGTGGGTGCCCTGAAAAAACTGTGTTTTGTTGTTGTTTTTTAATTCTAAGAAATAAGAATGAGATCCAGGGAAGCAGTAATCCACCCTGCTAAACTGATCCCCCCATGCTGTCTGTCATGCCTGTCACTTCATGACACTAAAGCTCTACAATTTGAAGTTCTTGTCAGAGGTTACTTTGGTACGATTTTACCAACTGCATCCAATTTATCTCCTTCTTCGGGAAGGTAGCTACCCTGTTAGCTTTCATGATAGCAGACAGCTACATGAGCTGCCCAAGTGCCTACAAATCCAGGCGGCTGTGCGAAAAGCAGTGGGGCTGCCAGGAAGCAGGGTCCCTGAGGAGGCTCCCCCAGCCTCACCATTCTCCCATCTGTCTTCCTCAGGAGCTAGAGAAGGGAGAACGGAAAGAGAGGACAAAGCAGGAACTGTGCAGACGTGAGAGCTGGGAAAGAGCTGCCAAACACTCACCAGCGCAGGTAGCAGTACATGGCTTCCACATTATAGTACTTGCTGCCTGCAAGGGTGCCCAGCTGGTTGAAGGGCATTCCTGGAGAGAAAGAGGAGTCACACAGTCTGTGGCCACAACACTCACTGAAAGCTGCCGGCCCAACCCATGCTGAGCATCAGAGAACTCATGTGGAGAACAGTGGCTCTGCAGGAGACACTGGTCTCTCAGGTGGTCAGCAGCTAATCCTGTTCCCCCAGAGGGTTAATGATTCCACACTCACGTCCTACCAGTCTAATCCCACCTGGCCCTCAGGGACTCAGCACTGACGGGTGCGACTCCTTCAACAGCAGCTGTGGCTCTTCCAACACTGACTCAACTCCTGGAACCCTCTCATCTTGGCTCAGTCTCTTGCCTTTGAGTTCTCCTTCTGACATGCTAGTCCCCATCTCTTCCTGTAATTTAGCCTCATCTCTTCCCTCACTGTGCCTCCATAGTGGCAGCTGAAGCACAGTCTCCTCTTTCTACAGAGACACCAGACATGAGGAAGCCATCTTCTTTCCCTTCTTTTCTACCTCCTTCCCTCTTAGTTCAAGACTCTCCCATTTCTCTTCCTCTTCCACCATCTTCTGAGTGTGTGTTACTTGGGAAAGAATTCAGAACCAAGGTGAAGTATGAAAGAACTGAGTGAGGAGGACCTAGGGGGAAGTGAGTATACCTGCCTGCCATCTCAACACTGTTTTCCTCTTAGAAAATGCTGCTGGGTTGGGAGGCCCCAGTGGGGAGTCCACTTACCAATCTGAGGAGCTACTGACAGGGCTTGGTAGTAAAATCTCTCAGCTAGCAGCTCAGTGTCTACGCCAGCTAGTTCATTCTGATACCGTGCTGTAAGGAGGGGGAGGAAGAAAAGAAATACGATAATTCCATGCTTCAGAAAACACCTCCCCTAGTTTGGAAGTCCACTCTAGAGAGCTGTAATAGGAGCCTGGGAGGAAGATACCTGAGCTAGAAGGCAGGCTGTTTGGGTCTCTGGCACAGTTGGAAGTCTACATGACTATGGGCAAATTGTTCAACTCTCACTTCCTTGCTGGTAGGTCCAAAACGTAAAGAATATTTAGTGTTTGTAAAGAGGCTCTTCTTGATTATCTCTTCCCAAGGAAGGGGAGCTACAGCATATATTAATGCTTGAAATGACTTCTGATATTTGGTTCTGGAATTCAACTGCTCAGTTCTAGAGAGAAGACATTACTAATGACACTAGGTCAATCTACTGTGAAGCAGCTGATTCTGTGTGTGTGCACACATGTGCCTGCATCTGCTCACTCATGTTCTACTTTTTTCAACCCTATGGACTACAGCCCACCAGGCTCCTCTGTCCATGGAATTTTCCAGAAAAGAATACTCGAGTGGGTTGCCATTTCCTCCTCCCTTCTCGACACAGGGACCTGCACAGTCAGACGGACTCTTTACCACCTGGGAAGCCTGATTCTCCCCGTGCCCCCACCTGTAAAGGGTTCAGGAGTGGGATAAGGGCAGGGAGAGGCACCTCAGGTCAATTACAGATAATGCATCCAAAAGCCACACACCAGGAGCCTAACAGGACTACAGGTCTTTGTCTATCAGGATTAGCGACTCAGGAGGCATAAAGCAAGAGTCCTTTTCCATTCTGAGAAACATACTTCAGGTAGGTAAGTCCTCCCTGAGGTCTAACCGTAATTCCCCTAGGAATCTATGAAGAAAAAGAAAACTCCAAAAGAGGACATCAAATTAAAACCTTCCGAACTTACTACTAAAACCAGGTTATCACCCTGACTTTCTTAAAGCACAAAGACATTTTCCCCTTCTTCTTGCATTCACTCATCCTTTCTGACTCATGGAAGAACAGTGAAGAGAAAGAAACAATAAACAGACTGGAGGGAAAAAGTTATCAGAGCCCAAACTACTCCTCCTGCCCTCCAGTCGCTTAAAGGGTGGTACCAACAATTTGAACAGCTGGAGCCTGTCCTGGAGCCCCAAACAGAGACAAATGAAAGGTTCTGATTCTTACACAAATCCCCCAGGTACACCAGACATCGGTGGCATGCCATCTGTGCCCAATCCATCTCCTTCCCTGAGGCAGACACTGGCTTCTTGCATCCTGAGAAAGAGAGAGAGAGAGGTTTATAAGCGCATTCTTCTGATCTTACCTCTGGAAAACACCTTTCCTAGGTGGAGAATGGAGATCAAGAACCCAGGTCTAGTTCTGGAGCCCAGCCTTATGGGGCAGAGATGACGCCCATCCAAGACACAGGCTCACAGGTGGACAGAGGTAGGGACAGAGGCTCCTGGGTAGAAGTCATTCACAGGACAGGAAGGAACTGGAAGAGACGGTCTAGGGTCCTCAACCTAGGACAGCTGCCTGGGGAAAGGTCATGTGAAAGCTCATCACAGGAAGGTTACTAGAAAGGAAGAAGAAGTGAAGTCAAGTGTAAGTATGTGGGTGCCTTGGGGAGCTACTCCCCACCTAAGGGTATAAAGTTTGGGTAAAGATGGGAAACTTGCCTAGGAAGAATGGCATATAGATGAGGCCAAAGGAAATGCTGCCTTCTGCCTGGCGGAGGAGGTCACGGAGAAGGCAGCCTGTTGAAGAGCCCATCCGTGGAGGAGACTTGTCTGACCTGAGGACAGGTGGTGGCCAGAGCCACAGACGCCTGGGCTCTCACTGCTCCCTTTACCCAGGCAGCCCTGGGACTTCAAAGCGCTTCAGCTATTTGGGAGGCAGTTCTCCTATGTGCTAGGTACTGATCTAAGTGTATCACAAGGCCAACTGAAGTGATCCTCAAGGCAACCCCAAGGGGTAAGTTACTCTTATTACTTCCATTTTACAGTTAAATCAAAGTCACATAACAGGTAAGTGACAGAGTTGGGATCCAAATGACAATCTGGCTCGAGGCCATCCATGTATCCCTTGCACTTTGCAGACACTCTCCTAGGTATGCAGCTCCCATTCTGAGAAGCCCTCCCCAATATTTACTATAGAGACGTTGCTGAGTTGGCTGAATGAGAAATATCTGTAAGGAGATAAAGTTGTTTGGGGAAGTAATTCTTTGAAATAAGGGTTCGTCATCTTCATTCAGGCTATGGACCCTCCTGGCAATCTCATATGACACCTATGAATTCTGCCTTGGACTAACATTGCTTTATTTTTGGCCATGCAGCTTGCAGGATCTTAGTTCCCTGACCAGAGATCGAACTCAGGGTCCCGGCAGTGAAAGTGCTGAGTCCTTACCTCTAGGCCACCAGGAAACCCTCCATTGTTTTGTTCTTAAGTGTTTCAAATGGATAAAACAGAGTGCCTTCTGATCAGAGAATGCTGCCACACAGTGGCACAGACATAACCTCCATCTCTGACCCAGAATGTCTTTCTGCTGGTGAGGGGAGGGGCAGGGGGCTGGGGGAGGGCAGGAGGTATGAAGAGCAAGGGGAGTTGGAGGAAGCAGGAAGAGGGAAGAAGCTCCAAAGGATAGTCAAACTGAAGAGAAAACCATCAACTAGAGAAGGAGGTAAACCATAGCTCCAGTACCTCAGAAAATAAAGAAGAGATTTGCACTATCTTGAAAGACTGTCCATGATTTTCCCAATATTTCTAAATACTGTAGTAATTTCATCAAATACTAGGAAACAATTTCTAAAATTAAAAGAAAGTGCCAGTCAAATCCAACTGGGAG
Organism: Bison bison bison; assembly: GCF_000754665.1. Classification (NCBI taxonomy): domain Eukaryota; kingdom Metazoa; phylum Chordata; class Mammalia; order Artiodactyla; family Bovidae; genus Bison; species Bison bison. The sequence goes on along the minus strand of NW_011494665.1, from coordinate 976,807 downwards.
AAAAAAAAATGCTATCAATATCATCTTCCAGTGCCAGACTTCCTCTAGATCATTCCATCCCTCCCACTGGCTCTACATCAGTCTATAACCCCAAACTAAAGAGGCCTCTCTCTTTCCTTAAGATCTTTACCCCAACTCACATGCTTATTTGGTTAAATCCAAATTTCATGAAGCATTTGTATGTCTTCTAGAATCTTCACAGCCTGGCTGGGTCACAAGGTACATAGATACTGAGGGATAAGAATGCCAAAGTAGAAACAAACCAACTTGCTCCTCCAGCCCACCTTTCAGATTTCACTGACCTATGAGGGGGTCGGTGACATGGGTCCAGTCGATGCAGCATTGCAGTTCCAGCTGGTAGTGAGACTGGATATAGAGAAGGAGATGCTGGTAGAAGCCAATACCAGCAACCAGGTGTGTCCTGTAGGCACATTCCAAGGTACTCCGGCTGTGGATATGCTGGAGATAGGGAAAAAGAAGGGGCCAGTTAAGCAGCAAGATCAGAGTTCTGCTCCCCTGTCCCTAATCTTATTTATCTCACTGAAGAAATAAACATATCTTTTTGGCTCTGGAAACTGGATAAAGTCTGGAACTTTATCCACCTCTCCTCTTACTCACGAGTCAACCCTATACCCTTAGATCTCCTTCTCTGGTCTCCTACCTGGGGTCAGGCTCCCCTCCTCTCCTAATCCTAATTCTATATGACTTCCTCCCTCCTTTCTATCACTTCCTTGATATCGCTACCTACAGCCATGCTCTGGGCCAGTTGCCTAGCTTTCTTTTCATTCCTTAGCTTCCCCTCTTTAGACAAACTTCTTTCCAAGCTCTATGACCTCCCCTTGAAAAGCCAAAGTTGCTCAATTGTGTCTGACTCTTTGTGACCCCATGGACTGTAGTCTGCCAGGCTCCTCTGTCCATGAAATTCTCCAGGCCAGAATACTAGAGTGGGTAACCATTCCTTTCTCCAGGGGACTCTTCCCAACTCAGGGATCCAACCCAGGTCTCCTGCACTGCAGGGAGATTATTTACTATCTGAGCCACCAGAGAAGCCCTCCACTTACCTTTTTGTTAGTCTTGATAAGCTGGATAACTTCGTAGTATACCTTTCTCCACAGTAGCTCCTCAGCCTTCCTCCCATAGTCCACCGGGTGCAGGAACATAAGCTTGACGCAGAGCTCACGCAGCCTATGAGGATGTAGAGAAGCCTGAGAGGGACTGGCCATCCCTTCGTGCGGGACACAAGAACTGAGGGCAAGAAGGCACCTGCCAACACCCCAACTGACAGACATCTGTGTCTCCCATTAGACATCCAGGCCCACTCAGTAGGACACAAGACAAGCAGTCCTAGAAGGCAGTGGAGCCCCAAGATACAGGCAGGAGCAGTAAGAATCTTAACAATCTTCATCTTCTTCCCTTGCACCATTCTCTCCTTTCTACTCAGCCTCTGTATCTCTTTCTTTCTTTCCTTATGCAGTAGAGTCAACTCCCCCAACTCAAACACCACTCTAATGGCACCGGTCTGTTAGATATAGAAGCTGCAGAAAGTGAGGGATCCCCTCTCCCCCTTAGGAAGGCCAGATATGTCACAGACCATTTATGTACCATGAAGTCAGGAGATAAGAGAGAATATGTCTGTATATGACAGGGTTTCAGGTGTAGAGGAAAAGAGAAACTCTAAGGACGTGTATAGAGTCTCAGCTTACTTGTTCCTCAGGCTAATGTTCTCCGGTTTGAACACTTCTTGATAAGCGGTTTTGTTGCAAAGGATGAGGTCAAGTCGATGCACAGCCTCCACCACAGCCCTGCAGGGAATCACAGGCAAACAACCCTTGAGCCATGTATATGGTCCATATACTAATCTTACAGGAAAAGCTACAGAATTAGGGGTAGGGAAACCAAATGGCTGCAGGTTGAGCTCCATTCAAAACAAGATGAACAGAGCCTCCATCTTGATACACCCACCCCCTCAGAAGATGTCTGGCAATGCTGAAGACATTTTTGATTGTCACAACCCTGGGGAGGGGAAGGAGAGGCGCTGCTATTGGCATTTAGTGTGCGCTGCTAGACACCCCACAATACACGGGACAGTCCACCATCGTAACTATCATGCTGCCAACACTGTCAAGGTAGAGAAACTCTGTGATATGGGAAGGCAGGCTCTCTCAATGGAAAGGGCATAGGCTCTGATGCCAGGCAGAAAATCTAGGGTTTGAATCTGGCTGTGTCTTACTAACTCTATAGTTTTGGGTGAAATTACCTAACCTCTTTAAGGCTTAGTTACCAATTTATAAAAATGGAGATAAGAGTAGTTACCTCAAAGGGCTGTTGTGAAGAGTAAATGAAATAATTTAAATACAGCATTGGTATATAGTGAGCATTTGATATATACTGGTGAAATGAATTATTATTATTAAAAGGCTGGCTTATTATCAGATATAAAGGAAAAGCATTCCTAACATAAAATTCCGTTCTGCAATAATGGGGTAAAAGAAAGGGGAATGAGAGTGTCCCTGAAGTTCCTAAAGTCTCCTGGATTCTGCTGAAGCAAACAGTTGTTTTAATATAGAGTACAGTCTCTAGAATCAGACAGCCTGGGTTCAAATCCTAGCTCTACTTCCTACCAGTTATACAGTCCTGGGTCAAATATTTAACTTCTTTATCTCAGTTCTCTCATCTATAAAATGGGATTAGTAACATCACTTATTTTATGCAAATTAAATTAATTAATACATAAAGCATTCATAACAATGCCTTGTACACAGTAAGTGTTTAGTAAGTGTTGGTTTTCATCCTGAGGATACTCCAGGCCTTAAGAGAAAAATTCAGGGCAACTCTGCAATGGATGGCCAAGAGGTACCTAAGTAAGTATCATCTCTGGAAGGGAAAAACCCAGAGGATGACAGACAGCAGCTGTGAGAACAGATGAATCAGGCACTGCTCTTGGACACAAAACAACCGAAAAATAGTGAGTTACAATTCCTAAAATAGTCCAAAATGGATTCAGAATACTGAAACGTGCTCCTGGGCCAGGAAAAGTGGGCCACAGCAGGCTAGCATCTTGTGGTGGCTCAGTCGGCACCCCTAAAAGCTGTCCTGTACTTGGGAAGTGATCACCAACACCCAGCTGAGTGGGTAGGATGGTAATCAAGGCCTTCTCAAAGACAATCTTAAGAGCCCAGCATTTCTCCAAACACCTCCTGGGCTGCCTAGAGATGGAAGCCAAGCTCTTTTAGCCAGCCAGGCTCTCAATGCCAAAGGCAGCACCAGGCGGCCATCAGTGATATGCCAGT
>NW_011494665.1:971567-973417 GCF_000754665.1 Bison bison bison | reverse complement strand
GGGGTGCGGGGGGGAGGGGGGCGCTGTTTTCATGGATAGGCCCCACAGCCTTCCTTAAGATTCTCAATTCAAAACCACTACTCCAGGGAGTTCTAATTGCAAGCTCTTACACCTTAGAGGACTCCACACTTTCTTTTACATTTCCCATCAGACCATAAGCTCCTCCATTAAATTGTAATCTCATTTAGAACAAAAACTGCAAAAACCAGTCTTGTGTCTCATTCACTACTGTAATCTTAGGTCAAGCACAGAGTTAAAGAAGAAAAACATGTTTAAAACATTTTTTAAAGTAGTTAAAATTTGCCTAATTATTAATAATTGGTGCTTGCATCCCTTTCAGCGTCCCTTTTCCAGCTGCCTTTTCTGAGGAGCTTCAAACATTTCAGAATTTCATTTCTATAAACAGACTGTGGGAATTTCCCAAATTTACAGAAGCTCCAATGCCAGTTTCATAGCCCAACAACATATTTACCTTGGGCCGAGAAATCAAACTTTCTTCCCTCATTTCTTCCCACCAATCACCACTGCTATAATAAACGATAGAAAAAGATGTGCTGCCTCACATTTCCACCCTACCCAAAGCCAACAACGCACAATTACCAGCAGAGAGACCCCTGTGCATACATGTAAGCCACACATGCAAACGTATCAGCTTAAATCAGTCAGTTCTGTGAGGGCAGTGGCTTGAGAAAAAACAAGATTTGAGAATGATAAGAAGGATGACCAAAGCCATTTCCAAAAGCTGGAGACAAGAGAGGAATCTCACAGACACTGCCCACGCTCTGTCTGACAGGCAGCACTGACACTCGGCAGCATGAGGAGGCACACGTGCCACTCCAGTCTCTTCACCCGCCCGGAGACCGCTTGGGGCAGCCCACAGTGGGAGCCCAGAGGCTAAGGGCTTGGATCACGTTTCTATTTTTGGAGCAGCCGATACTCCCCTCTGCCTTCTGGCTTAGGAAGCCAGACCAGGCAGGATGCCTACACAAGGGAGGAAAAGACAACATGCTCTTGACTCTTTCACTGCCAAGATGGGGCTCATGGCTCTGACGGTAGTCTTCTCATGCAAACACCTCTGGTTCCAGAGCCTTAGCCAAATTAAAACCCCAAACTCCTAACTTCCTAGTCGAAAGTGGAAAACTCAGTTTGGTCTCTATGTGTCATTCTATTTTTGATCCACATCCAGAACCCGTGTTCTAGCTGCCCCACACAAAAATATCCTCCACTCAGGGCAGGAAATGTTCACCCCGGCCTGTTCCCAACAGAGGGCTGAAAGGCTGAATGAAGATGTTAAGGAGCGTGAGTGGCACTGTGGAAATGAGAAACCAGGAATGGAGTTGCCTGGCAAGAGACCGCAGTCATGAGGCTGGAAGGAAAGCAGGGCTCAGGAGTCCCCAGGTGCCCGGAAACGGGCTCCGATGACCTACGAAAACTCTGGACTCAAAGTCCTTCACCTCCCTTCCAGTCTAACACAAATAATTTTACAGCCTCTTTATTTTCATTCAGATTCCCAAAACTTGGAGCCCTAAGAGACCTAAAAGCCTATCAAATCCAGATCTCTCCTTTTAAGGATGAGAAGACTAAGGCCCAAGGTCACACAGTGAACGGCAAAGCAAAGATCTCTCTTGATTTCAGTCCAGGGCTCTTCCCTGTAAATCCTTACAGGGTTCTACGCACTATTCCCTTCCGGGTTTTTCTCCCATCTGTGACCCCACCTTCACCTTCTCAGCCCCCGCAGTCCCAATTTCCACCTTCTTACCCCAAATCCGCAAAGCTCGGTGCCCGTCCCAAGCTCACTGCGGAAGAGATTCCCTCCACGTGCTTCCCTCGCAACCTCCCACCCACCCACC
>NW_011494665.1:971157-971467 GCF_000754665.1 Bison bison bison | reverse complement strand
TGAAGGTACCATAGTTTGCTTATTCATTCACCCACCCAATTCCTTCTTTCAGCTCAATCCCGGTTTACGCGGCACCGCCCCCTTTGCTCCCTCCAAAATTGCACCCTCTTCCCTCACCCATACCCCAGCCCGGCACCGGAGCCCGCCTGTCCGGGAGGCCCCGCCTCTCGCTGTCCCCCACTTCCCTTGGCGGCTGCACTCACGCCGTGGCCCCTCTCACCGGTAAAGCCGCTTAGTGTGGAGGACCTTTGCTTCAGGCTCGCTGCTCTCCCCTGTGGGGGGGCCTTGGCTCATGATGCCCGGGCCCAGG
>NW_011494665.1:967805-971057 GCF_000754665.1 Bison bison bison | reverse complement strand
GCAGCCGCCGCCGCCGCCGGCCCTGCTCGGCCGCCATCGCTGTGAGGCGGCTGACCGCGACAGCTCCTCCTCCGCCTGCCAAATCTCGCGATAGCGGCTGCAGGGGGCAGGCCAGTGGCCTGCTGCTACCAAATCTCGCGAAACTCTTTTTCCCTCCCAGGAAGTTGCCAGAACTAACTCTGGGCAGCCTCGCCTCTTTTCGGCTTCGGTGAGCCCTTGCGAAAAACTTTATTGACACAGCCTCCCGACAACCAGACAACAAGCAGTGGCCTCTGCGGTGAGGGTGCTGAGGCTAAGCTGGATCTGGGCAGATGGGCTCACAGCTAGGAGCATGACTTTGCTTTGACCGACAGTGGTCATTTGGCCCATCCGTTTGAGCCGAGCCTCTTTCAGATTACTGGATAGATTGATTCAAATTCTCCCTTTTTCCCTATTAAACAAAAAACGTGTATGTGAAAAATTTCTTGGACAGTCAAGCATGACATAAGAGAAAGGCCATCCAATACAGAACTTCTGTACCTGGGCCCTTCAGTTCCCCTACCCCAACTCAAAGATTTCCATTTGCTGTTAATCTCCAACCAGCCCAGCAAACATTTATTGAACCCCTGCTGTCTTCCAGCCACAGTTCTGGGTTCTGGAGACGCAGGCATGAGCAACTCAGACACTGCCCCTACCCCCATAAAGCTCAAATGACTTTAGGGGAAAAGATCCACAGGAATGAGAAGCAACATTGTTGCTTATGTTTGCATGTGCCTTATGTTTCTGCCCGCCTGGTCTTTCCATGGGAAAGATCACCTTGGATTCCTATTGCTTTCTTAATCTTGCTGCTGCTGCTGCTAAGTTGCTTCAGTCGTGTCCAACTCTGTGCGACCCCATAGATGGCAGCCCACCAGGCTCCGCAGTCCCTGGGATTCTCCAGGCAAGAACACTGGAGTGGGTTGCCATTTCCTTCTCGAATGCATTAAAGTGAAAAGTGAAAGTGAAGTCGCTCAGTCCTATCTGACTCTTCAAGACCCCATGGACTGTAGCCTACCAGGCTCCTCCGTCCATGGGATTTTCCAGGCAAGAGTACTGGAGTGGGTTGCCATTGCCTTCTCTGTTCTTAACCTTAAACCTAACCTAAAAAGCAAAGTGTTCAGTGGACCCATGTACACGCTGTAGTGGGAACATAAATTCCCTTTTTGGACATCAGCTGACCTTTCTGTCCTGAAACAACCTGTCTTTCCCATTCATTGGCCCTTCACTTGCTGTTCCTCTGTCTGGAACACTTATTCTCCAGATTTCCCATCAGGTCACAGCTCAACGATCACTTTGGCAAAGAGGTGTCTCCCTATTGATATTGTCATGTTGGTTTAGTTGCTGGGCTTCTTGATTATCTGTTACCCCAATAGAGTCAGGTTTTAAGCACAGAGACTTTGCCTGTCATCTTGTTCTTTCCTGTGTCTGTCCCTAGAATAGTGCCTAACTAATAATAGGTGCCCAGTAAATACTGAATGAATAAGGGTAGTAATTCTACTTCTTTTGGGGTATCCCAATCTATTTCAAGAGCCCTTTGATGCAGAAACCCACTCTGCCCCCTTTGCTTTCCTGTGCTGGGAGTTCCTACACATCCCATGTTCCCAGAACACACACCTCTAGGCTCAGAAAGCATGACGTCCTCCTTTAATGCTTTTTTTGTCGGCAGATTCAGCAGGGCGGGGCCTTCCCCTTTAAACTGGGCCCCACCTGCTCTGGTCAGACAGGTTTGGAGACACAGGTAAAGGGAGGGAGACCGAAAGGAATACTTGCAGAGCCAGCAGAAGAGCTGGGCAGCTCCTTCCTGGACGCTGGGGACCCTCTACCTCTCTCCAGATGGAAAGTAAGAGGGTGTCATGGGTCCACACAGTAGGGGGTAGGAGGTCCTTGGGGAGGTAAAGAGAGGGAAATCAGCCCCATCCAGAAGCAGTGAGATGGAGGACAGCAGGGAGGGGACAAAGATCAGCGAGGAGGCATGGGAAACAACCTTCATTAGACTTAGAGGTCAGAATGGATCCACCCGGGCCCTCCAGAGACGTAGGGGGTGGGTTACTGAGAAGTTTGGAAACAGACCAAGTATCCAGATTGGAGACAAAAGACCAGGGTGCACTGCCACTGCCAGCTCCTTGGGACAGATCTCTTGGTAAATCATGGGTGTCAGCTGCCAGGAAAGTTCCAGCTGGGGATCTGCATGGGAAGGGGAGGTGTGGAGGAGAAGGGGCAGCTTCTCTGTTCACAAGCTCCTTCATGGGAAGAAAGCCCTTGGCAAAATTCTAAATATCTCCCTTTCCTCCTATTCCTGTGTTAGGGTGGCCATGACCCCAGGGGTTTTGGTGGAGTGGGTAGAAGGCGTGGGTAGAGGCTGGCTGAGGCCATAGCTGCCGGGGCCTGTGCCCCCTGACTCACCCTCTCCTGCTGAATAGCATTTGATGTCGAAAGGGTGCCTCCATTTCAGCTGCTCACTTCTCTCCTGCCTCCCACTGTTTGAACACCTTCCTCCAGATCAGGTTCTCTCTAAGATCCCAGAAGGGGCTAAATCCTGTGAGGCCAGCTGCCCTGGAGAGTTGCAGTTCTATCAACCCCTCCTAAGGGCCAGAGGATGGCAGCTTCTGACAGAACTTCACTCTGCTCCCTCCAGGGTGACATGACTTTGTGATAGACTTCAGAAGTCAGGTCCCAGGATGACAGAACCCGAGACCCTGGCCCTGCTGGAAGTGAAGGGGCCTGAGACCCTGGAGAAGAGCCCACCCCAGGCCTTGGTCCCCAATGGCCGGAAGCTGGAAGGGGAAGATGAGGTTGAGTCCCTTGGAGCTGAGTCCTCTAGAGTGGGGTCTTCAGCTGAGTCTCCCACAGCCAGAGAGGGGACCGAGGATGGTCTAGACAGCACAGTAAGTGAGGCTGCCACTTTGCCTTGGGGAACTGGCCCCCAGCCCAGTGCCCCGTTCCCAGATCCCCCGGGCTGGAGGAACATTGAGCCTGAGCCCCCCGAGTCAGAGCCACCCACCAAACTAGAGGAGTTGCCTGAAGATGAAGCCAGCTTGCTGCCCGAGAAGGCAGCCCGGGCCTTCGTGCCCATCGACCTACAGTGCATTGAGCGGCGGCCCCAGGAGGACCTCGTTGTGTGCTGTGAGGCCAGTGAGGGCGAGCACCGCCGGACCTTCCTGCCTCCCCGGGCCACCCACCCTGAGCCCCCGGAGTGCAAGTGGGCCGAAGCAGTGGTGAAGCCGCCTGGCCACT
>NW_011494665.1:938050-967705 GCF_000754665.1 Bison bison bison | reverse complement strand
CCCCGACTGTGGGGGCTGTGGGGGCTGTGGAGGCCGAGAGGCGCTGAGGGCCGTGGCCTCAGTGGGAGCCGCCCTCATCCTCTTCCCCTGCCTGCTCTACGGGGCGTACGCCTTCCTGCCCTTCGATGCCCCACGCCTGCCGACCATGAGTTCCCGCCTCATCTACACCTTGCGCTGTGGGGTCTTTGCCACCTTCCCCATTGTACTGGGTGAGCCTGGGCCCTGTGGGTAGGGAGGGGGCATCTGGGAGTTGGGCTGGAGGGTAGGGCCTGCCTGACTTGGAGAGCAGGAAAGTTTCCATCACTAGACCTGGACCCTCAGGGCCTCCCACACCCTGTCACCCTGTGTGCCCACCTCCACTCAGGACCACCTCAGCCCCACCCAGGGTGCAGAGCCCATGCCCATGCTACAGACTCTGCCGCCTGCTTCCTCACCTGATCCTGTGTGTTCTCCAACCCCACCCAGGGATCCTGGTGTACGGGCTGAGCCTGCTGTGCTTTTCTGCCCTTCGGCCCTTTGGGGAGCCACGGCGGGAGGTGGAGATCCACCGGCGATATGTGGCCCAGTCGGTCCAGCTCTTCATCCTCTACTTCTTCAACCTGGCCGTGCTTTCCACCTACCTGCCTCAAGATGCCCTCAAACTGCTCCCTCTACTCACTGGTCTCTTTGCCATCTCCCGGTGAGCTGGGGCTGGGGGTGGGGCACAAGGGGAAGTAGTGGTGCTTAAGGGACCTGGGCATCCGAATGTCTGGAGAGCCGGGGAGATTCTGGATTCTGAATCAGCCCAAATGTGCACCCTGGAAAGTTGAGTCCACTTTTTGCCTTGCACTTTACCTCACCTGGCAGCTCCTATGTCTTTCGTAAGACACATATATCAACCTAGAACGGGAAGGGAAGGGCTTTCGGGTGTCACCTAGACCAACTTCCCACCCATTGCAACCACTCCTCTATGACACTCTGGTCGGGTGGCCATTGGCTGAACATTGGTTGAACATCCCCTGTGACCAAATGCTTTGTTCTTTGTAAGGCAGTCTTATTTATCAAAAGTCCTAGTTTTTATAAAGTTCTCTTTTATATTGTGCTGAAAACTTCTGCCCTGATTCTAACCTCTGGAATTTTCTAGTCAATTCAGATCTTTGACAATAGCTCTCAATTCTGACTCCCAACAGTCTACTCTCCCAGTGCTTACTTTGCTAAATGGTCCTGGTCCCTTCTCTAGCCTGTCTCTTTCCATCTAGGCAGGAAATTCTGCTTGTCAAATGGGAGGGGGTGGGGGCTGGTCATGGGATTGTCCTGTTCATCCAAACTGAGGGCACATAGGTCTCATAGCAGCCTCATTACTCTTTCATTTAGAATTTGAAGATCCTTAGGGGTATTTTCATGTAAACTATGTTAACCCAGAAAGGTACCCTTGAATTTCTGAAGTCTTTCAGAAAGGCAGATCTTTCCATTTCTTCCCCCTAATACATTTCCTTTTGTTATTTTCTTTTTAAAAATATTTTATCATATTTATTTACTTATGGCTGTGCTGGGTCTTTGTTTCTGAGCAAGGGCTTTCTCTAGCTGCAGCGTGTGGGCTTGTTTCGGAGCACAGGCTCAAAGCACGCAGGCTTCAGTGGTTGCAGCATGCGGGCTCAGCGACTGGGGCTCGCAGGCTCCAGGGCCGGGGCTCAGTAGTTGTGGCACAGGGGCTTAGGGGTCCCACAGCATGTAGGACCATGCTTCAGCATCCTGGAGCAGGGATCGAACCTGTGTCCCCTGCATTGGCAGGTGGGTCCTTAAACCACCAGACCACTAGGGAAGTCCTGTTATTTTCCATACAGGATTCCAGGTGGCTTTAACTGCTAAAGCATTCTTCCTATTAAGCTAACATCTGTCTTCCTGTCCCTTCTAAGTGTAGTCTAATGGTCATCTGTCCTGCCAGTCTCCTGACCGTCATGCAGCCGTGCGTGCTCTTCCAGAAGATGTTTTCCAAGATAAATATGTTCCTGCTCATGTAACTCAACCTCCCATCTCCTTCTCAGGGAACACTGATCTCAGATAAGAAGTTGGCTTAATTTGGTTTAAGCAGCAAGAATCATCAGGGAGCTAAAGGACCAGCGGTTGTCTGGTCCATCTTACCCATTTTACAGAGAGAAAATGACTATGAGAGGAAGTAACTACAGATTGGGGGAGAAGAGTTGCATAGGTCTGTCAGCAGCAGAGGCAGGACTAGAACCCCAGTCCCTTCCCTCTCTCATCCAGGGTCCTTCTTTATGGGCAAGTTACTGGCAGCATGTACTCTTCCCTCTATTACAGGTAAAAATATAGGGGCATCTCAATTTTGTAATAGATGGTCCTTCGTAAGTTAAGAGGAAACCGCTGCCCTCCTCCCACTGAGGGGTGTGTATTTTTGAATGGATCTTCCAAAAGGGGAAATTTAGTTGTGCCTGATTCATCCCTCTGGGCTTCAAGCTCTCTTGAAGCTGGCTTCCTTAGTCTCTTCTTTCCCTCAGCCCCTCTAAAATGGCAGGAGAGAGGCTGATGAACAGGCATGGGTTCAAATCATGGTTTTACTGTTTCCCCAATATGTGACATTGGACCCGTCTTAACCTTTTGGAATCTTAGTTTCTCCATCTATAAAAGGGGAAATAAACACAATGGAATGTACTGTAGCTGCGAAATAATGAAGCTCTTTATATACTGATACGACACAATTGCTTCTCAGGTGGGTCAGTGGTAAAGAATCCACCTGCCAATGCAGGAGATGTGGGTTCAGTCCCTGGGTTGGAAAGATCCCCTGGAGTAGGAAATGGCAACCCACTCCAGTATTCTTACCTGGAAAGTTCCATGTACAGAGGAGGAGCCTGGTGGGCTACAGCCCATGGAGTCTCAAGGAGTCGGACACAACTGAGCAATGGATCACACACACACACAATGACATAATCTCCAAGATGCATTAAATGGGGGGAAAAAGTCAATGTGCAGAATAGTCTCTATAGTATGCTCAGTTCAGTTCAGTTCAGTCACTCAGTCATGTCCGACTCTGTGACCCCAGTGGAATAGTATGCTCCCAAACCTCAAAAAAAAAAAAAGAGGCAGGGGAGGAAAACATAAATTTTCTTGCTTATATACACAGAAAACTTCACGAAGTACAAGAAACCATAATAACGGATGATGTCTGGGGTGGGAGTAGAATAGAGGTGAGGAGGTGAAGGAAGAGAACAGAGTATCTGGGAATCAGTAAAGGAAAACGTTTTACTATATTCACTGGTGCCTTTGAATTTTGAACCGTGCAAATGTATATTGCCTACTCAAAACTTTTTAATTCAAATTTGAGAAGTATACAAAGAGGGAGGTGAATAATATACACGCTTCATAGAGATGTGAGGTCTAAATTAAATAGTGCCCCTAAAGTCATTAGTACCATGCCTGGCACATATGTCAGTGCATGAATACTGGTTGTTTTTAGAGGTATCAGTTGTGCCAACCAACCCCCATCTGCCTCCCTCACTTTCCACTCTCCGTATCATCAACCTGTTCGCTGATGCACTTCCCTCAAGGAAAGCCCGACCTTTTCTCGCCTCCCAGGCTCATATACTGGCTGACCTTCGCTGTGGGCCGCTCCTTCCGAGGCTTTGGCTATGGCCTGACGTTCCTGCCTCTGCTGTCCATGCTGCTGTGGAACTTCTACTACATGTTCGTGGTGGAGCCCGAACGCATGCTCACTGCCTCCGAGAGCCGCCTGGACTACCCTGACCACGCCCGCTCTGCCTCAGACTACAGGCCCCGCTCCCGGGGCTGAGCTGCCCCACCCGCTTTGTCCCTGGGTGGGATGAAACTACCTACTGCCCCGACAGGGGTGCCATCCAATCAGAGTGTGGGGTGCTCCCCTTCATCTTAGGAGCCTGGGACAATTATGTGGGAGGGACTTAAACAGTCTTTCAGGGAAAGAGGTGGACAGCCATGTTCCTGTCCCATGCTGAGGACACGGAACCAGGGGCAGAGGCATGGTTCCTTTCTTAGCAGCCTCTGACTGCTGCCACCAGGGCCCACAGAGACTGGACTCTGCTCCCCACTCTGCAGCCTCCTGCCTGAGGCAGCCGGCAGGGCATAGCCAAAACTCTGACCGTTTCTGTGCTGGGTGTCTGAGCAGAGGGCCTCCAAGAGACTGGAAACATTGCCTATGCCTTAGGTGAAGGCTGGGCATCAGATCAAATAGGACTTTCCTGTTTGGTGAAAACCCTTCTGGGGACCTGGGTTCAGGACCGTCCATGACTGGCCTTCATAGGCCCTTTAGCCTCAGCCAAGTCAGTTGCAGCTGCTCCAGCCCAGAGTGGCTGACTCCTCTCTTCCAACCCTTTAGGTCCCTGTAACTTTGCACCTCCAAAGTGCCCAGTCATCTCTCTCCTGTGGGAAGAGGAGCAGACAGGGAAACCTGCTTCCTAAGAGGTGTGTGTGTGTGTGTGTATGTGCGTGCATGCCCACACGTGTGGTGGCTGGGAGTGGTTGGAAGGCATGGTGGTTGATGTTAACCCCGTCTGAATGTGTATATAATAATAAACGATTAATACCACAGACTTTCTTGGCTCTTCTGTCGGGTTTGCCCCTCAACCTCAAGTGTCCCTTCCTTGTTTGATTCAAACTGCACCAGAAACCTCCCAGCTCTACATATTGAAGAGTGGCTGGCAGGAGCCTGGTCCCATGGCAAGGGAGAGAACTAGGCCTGATGAGGAAATGAGGCTTCAAAAAGAACTTGCCTTCTACGCCCCTCCTCCAGCCCTCTCATTCCCTGGAACCAGGTCCAAACCTGCCCAACAACGCATCACATTGAGAGACAAGCCCTGTGGGAAAAAAACTAGTCTATTTCATGCCTTCCAGGGCACCAAACAGTCAGAAGGCCTCTCTCATTTAGGCCTGTGAGTCCCATTCAAGGGAAACGGGATGGTGGAGCAACGGGGAGGCCACACGGAGGGGACCCTCCCTCTAGCAATCATTCTGTGTCTGGTCCCTCCTCAGAGTTGGAAGGAAGCCCCACCTGGGTCCCCCAGGAAGTTGAGGCTGATCTGAGGTTCTACCAAAAAGGAAGATACGGAAGAGGAGGAGCTGGCTGGGAATACTGACCCTCAAACCTGCAGACCAGCAAGGCAGGTCCAGTAATGTCCTTTCCTCTAGAGAGCAGGCCTCAATTTATGGACTGGTATTCAGAGTCCCGCTTGCGGCCCAGCAGCAGAAGCAGGCCTCCTGCCAGCAGCATGAGTGCTGGAGCACCTAGGGCCACTGCCATGATGCCTAGGACTAGTGGGGACAAGGCATCCACTGGAGGGGTGCCCACACCCAGGAGCATGGACCTAGAGCAAGCAGAGTGAGAAAGAGAGGGAGTCAGGCTTAGGAGGGAAGGCCGAGAGGCCTAGCCTTCCTCCACTGCAACCTCCCAAACCCATGGCCCAGGCCTTGACTCTCACCAGCTGAGGTAGTGTTGGTCCCAGTAGCCAGGGCCTGTGGAAGCCCCAAATGTCAGATTGAAGGCACAGGAGTGGTCCTGGGTCTTAAAGAAGGCTCGGACAATGGGTGACTGGGGGAGAAGGTATGCCAAGGTGGGCTGAAGCGGGGAAGATTGGCAGGGCATGGCTGAGTCCCGGCTGCCCCGCTTCTGGGAGAAAGCCACTGGTCGCCACTGCATGAAGCCTGATGGGAGGGAGCCCCATAGCAGCTGGTCCAGCTGAGGAGAAACGCAAACACACAGGTTGAGGAAGACAAAAGATGCTTGGCCCTTCTGTTCCCCTGCCCTTTCACAGCCTCCCTCTGTCATGAGCGGTCCTGAATCCTAGGCCTGGTTCTAGAACTCGCAGCTGGGTGGCACGGAGTCCTTTCCCAGTCTCAACACTCAGCAAGCCTGCACCAGCTCCCCACTCTGGGACCCCAGGCCCTTGCACATCCCACCAGTCAGAGCAAGAGTCACACTGCACCGCCTTTCCTCTGGGCTAAATGCATTAGCATAGCATTCAGCACTTAAAGGAACTGAATGAAGTATTGCTAAATAGTAAATTGTTCAATGATTCTGAGGTCCTGATAGAGTCCCCCTTCACACGCCCACCTGTCTGCTTTTCTGCTGGAAGCCTCACCTGGAACACAGCAGGGGCATACTCGTCATCGATGGAGTGCTGCTCCTGCATTGAGGGGCAGCCAGGACCCTGGCCCAAGGTGGCTACCTCCAGCCCAAACAGGGAGCGGTTTCCCCGGGGAGAGGCCCCAACCAGGGCCACCTCTAGCTGGCAGGTGTCCGCCGAGTGCAGGAGGCGAGGGGGTTGGGCTGGTCGGCCAGATGTGGAGAAGGCCTGGACCTAAGATGGAAGAGGCATGGGAGAGGTGGGAAGCAGGTGGATGCATATGTTTGAAGGCGACCCCTATCATTAACTCCCACCCTCATAAACCATCCTTTCGAGTTCAAATTCCCTATATCCTTACCCTGAAGGCCAGGCTGCCATTGGTAAAAGCCCCAGTGGGGTCGCGAATGGGATGGCCTCGAAATGTGGCGCTGAGGGTGGCAGGATCCAGTGAGTCAGTGATGTTGTTCCAGGAGAAATTGGCCAAGGAGTACGGGGGATATGATTTTCCCAGAGGCCTTGAGGCCGCATCAGACATGTTGGTGCTGTCAAACTCAAACAGCTGTGGGGGGAGAGGGGAAGGGGTGGGGAGGGACAAGGTTTGCCCGAGTCCACCTTTCTCCTGAATCACGACCCCGCGCTCACTGGCCCCACCCCAGGCTCTCACACACGACTCTACTTCACCTACTCCCAGTCTTCAATTTCTCCCTCTAGAATGAACCCTCTCCTCTGCACTCTTCCCCTCGGATCTCCCCCAACCTCCTCACCCTGGTAAAGACAAGGGCAGAAGAAAATTGGATGCTCTCCTCAGGGAGCACCATCAGGCCCCCATCAGGATCAGAGGAGAGCAGGAGGCTCCAGTTGACACTCAGGGTGCTGTTGGGGGTGTTGGTGGCCACCAACAGCACTGCTGGGGGACCCAGGCTGCTCCACACATAGTGCAGCGTGGAATTGGTGCCCACTGCCCGAATGTGAAGCAGGTTCTGGGAAAAGTCCAGCCTGTTAGAGATGACCTTCAGAGACACCTGGAACAAGGAGTAGAAGCTGGTCAGGGGAACAGGGTCAGGGAGAGACACAGGACAAAGATGTCTGGGGATGAGAGGGGGCTTGCAAAATGATGGGGAAAGAGTGCAAGAGGAATGTTTGTGGGAGCTAAGAGAACCTCACTGTCAAGGGCAGACATGGGTTGGAGGAGAGGCAGGGAGAGCCCAAACTGCCCTAACCCTGGTGGAGAGATCAGGGCACACGGCTGAGAGGAAGGAAAAAATCCAACACTTGCTTGGACCTGGCTGACTCAGGGCTAAGTCAGGGTCCAGATTCTACCACATCCGTCCTACTCCATAATCCTGTACCGTGACCCACGGCTGCCCCGACTCGTCAATGCAAGCACCTTTCATCCCCACCCTTCCGTTGTCCTAGATTCCAACCACCCTTCAAGGCAGCATATGCTGAAACACCTATTGCTGTAGCCCCTCACCTGGCGGGTCTCCTCCCCTAGCAGGCCAAGTGGAGCTGCCATCAGTAGACTCAGGAGCACGGGGCTCAGGGCACAGAACCCCCAACCCCGGCTAGGCTTTTCATAGCCGCTCATGTGGTCCCAACTTCAGAGGGCGGAAGAGACGCTGGAGTCATGTGACTCACAGATTCAGCTGATCTCTTAAAAGGGCGGGGCCGTCACAACAGTTCTTAAAGAGTCCGCCTCCCTTCCGTATTTGAATTAAGAATGGAATCAGAAAGGTTAGGAGTTTGTCATCCCCAACTGAGCTAGCAAGCGAGCTATCTCAGACTAGATTTGCAGACACACTCCTAACCTCTCCTACCCAACTGGTTCCACTAAAGTTACCTACAAGGGGGCATGATATCTGGATTCAAACATCCAAATGGAATCTACAGAACGACTGTGGCAGGGAAGGCGCAGAGAATTTGAAAGAATTCGGTGAGGGAATAGCACACCTCAGAGGGTTCTTTTTGTCAATTATTAGTAATTACTGAGCCCCTGGCTATGCAGGTTCTTGTCTTGGAAGAGAGCTCACAATTTTACTGTGGAGAAAAGAAACCTCAGAAAACAAGACATGAAAGTGATACATAATTGTCATAGAACTGAATATATAACTCAGTGCATGCCTGGCTGAATGAATGCACTTCTGGTTTTTGTTCCTTAATCCTAGTCATTTTAGCTAAAAAAAATGCATATGGTACAGTATTTATAAAGTACCAGAAGATATCAGCAACCTGGGTCCTTCCTTGAGACAACCATTATTACCAGTTTCTTATGTGTCCTTCCTAAAATATTCTATGCGTGCTCGTGTTTATGTATTCTTTTTTTGGCCACACCACATGGCATGTGGGATCTCAGTTCCCCAACTAGGGATTGAATCCATGCCCTGCAGTGGAAGCAGTCTTAACCACTGGACTGCATATATACATACATACTTAATAATACTATATACATGTATGTGTGTAATAGGATACCATGGAATCCACTGTCTAAAAATTTTTTTCACATATATTGAGGACTATTCTGTATCTCTCCAGTCTTTCATTGCAGGGGGGATATTCCACGGATATACTTAGAACCTTGATAGTATCCAACATTTTGCTACAGGCAAAAAACACTGAAAAGAATATCCCTGTATGATCAGCATTTCATATATTTGTAACCAAATCTTTAAGATTAATACTCAGCAGAATTGCCTCAAGTTGCCTTCTATGAAGTTCAATTGATAACACCATGTTTGAGGGTCCATTTCCCCCACACTCCGACGAGTGCTTACCAAACAATTTGTATTTCCCGATGAATAAAATCAAACACTTCTCCATGTTTTATTAGTCATTTATTTTTGCTTCCCTGGAGCTATTTATACCTTTTGCCTATTTTTCTGAGTCCCTATCACTCATTCATTTATTGCCACACAGCACAAGATCTTAAGTTCCCTGACCCATGATGGAACCTGCACCTTTGGCAGTGAAAGCATGGAGTCCCAAGGAGTGCCAGGGAATTCCCCTGATATGTAAGCATATAGTTTAAAATGTACTTGTGGCTGTGCTGGGCCTTTGTTGCTGTGTGTGGGCTTCAGGAGTTGTGGTGCTCAGGCTTGGTTGCCCCAAGACATGTGGAATGTTCCCAGACCAGGGAACTCATGTCTCCTGCACTGGCAGGCAAATTATTAACCACTGGACCATCAGGGAAATCCTGATGAACGTATTTTTAAATCTCATGTTTTTTTTCTAGTGCTCTTATATTTAAATCTTTCAGTTGCCAGAAACTAATTTTGCTGTAAGAAACAAAGAAAGGATCCAATTTCATTTTTTCCCCTCTGATGGCTAGTCTAGGATAAACTCAAGTTTCCTGAAAATTTTCATTTTTTTTCTGACCATGCTACCCAAAGCAATCTATTTAGATTTAATGTGATCCTTATCAAATTACCCATGACATTTCTCACAGGAACTAGAACAAACTCTAAAATTTATATGGAACCATAAAAGACCCAGACCTGCCAAAGCAATCCTTAGGGAAAAGAACAAAGCAGGAGGCATAACCCTCCCAGACATCAGACAACACTACGAAGCTACAGTAATCAAAACAGCTTGATGCCGGCACAAAGACAGACATATGAATCAATGGAACAAAACAGAGTCCAGAAGTAAACACATAACACCTATGGACAACTCATCTTTGACAAAGAAACAAGAATATAGAATGAAGGAAAGTATCTTCAGCAAGCTGTGTTGGAAAAGCTGGACAGTCTCACGTAAATCAAAGAAGGTAGAACACACCTCACACCATACACAAAGTGAAAGTCACTCAGTCGTGTCTGACTCTTTGAGAGCCCATGGACTATACAATCCACGGAATTCTCCAGGCCAGAATACTGGAATAGCCTTTCCCTTCTCTAGGGGATCTTCCAACCCAGGGACTGAACCCAGGTCTCCCGCATGGCAGGCAGATTCTTTACCAGCTGAGCCACAAAAAGAACTCAAATGGCTTACAGACAAACATATGTATGTGAAAATCACTTAGTCCTGTCTGACTTTCTGTGACCCCAAGGACTGTACCAGGGCTTCTCTGTCCATGGAATTTTCCAGGCAAAAATACTGCAGTGGGTTGCCATTTCCTTCTCCAGGGGATCTCCCCAACCCAGCGACTGAACCCAGGTCTCCTGCATTGCAGGCAGACTCTTTACCATCTGAGTCACTAGGGAGGTGACAATTTTAAGACATCATAAATCTCCTAAAAGAGAACACTTGCAAAACATTCTGACACAAATCATACTGATGATTTCTTAGGGTAGTCTCCCAAGACAACAGAAATAAAAGCAAAAATAAACAAATGGGACCTAATCAAACTTACAAACTTCTATACAGCAAAGAAAACCAGAAACAAAACTAAAAGACAACCTATGTACTGGAAGATATTTGCAAATGATGTGACTGACAAGGGATTAATTTCCGAAATACACAAACAGGTAATACAATTCCACTGCAAGAAAAAAACAACCCAACTGAAACATGGGCAGAATACCTAAACAGACGTGTCTCCAAAGAAAACATACAAGTGGCCAATAGGCAGATGAAAAGATGCTCATCACACTGTTAAAGAAATGCAAATCAAAACTAGATTAAATCAACTATACTCCAATAAAAATTACAGACTATGAGCTTATATATATACACACACACACCAGTCACCATGGCCATGTCACACCAAAAATGTCTACAAAGGGACTTCCCTGGTGTGGTCCAGTGGTTAAGAATCTGTGCTTCCACTGCAGAGGGTGTGGACATGATCCCTGGCCAGAGAGGCTAGGACCTGCATGCTGTGTTGCACATCCAAAAAAGAAAAAGAAAAAATCCCAAAATGACACAAATGAACATACTCGTGAAACAGAAACAGACTCACAGACATACAGAACAGACTTAGGGTTGTTAGGGATGGACAGCAGGATCGGCTATTTGGGACTAGTAATATGCACACTATTACACGTAGAATGCATGGACAAAGTCCTACTGTACAGCACAGGGAGCTACATTCTCTATCCTGTGATAAACCAGAACAGAAAAGAACATGAAAAAGAATATATGTCAATATAAGTCACTCTGCTGTACAATAGAAATTAACACTGTACATCACCTATACTTCAGTAAGATTTAAAAACCTTTCCTTGAGAAAAAAATAGTTGCACCTCTCAAGGGTCACCTCTAGGCTTGGCATGTGAGGATACACGCAAGTGTCTTGGCTGAGTACATAGTGTTTAACAGGATTCAAGGCTCCCCCCACCCCCAAAACACTGCTTTATGAGGGGGCAGGTGCAGAATAGAATTTAGTTGAATCCAGGAATTTGCCAGAGAATCATTACAGAGTCAAGGTGGCAGCAAAAACTGTGTTCATGGAATCACTTTAGAGCCCATGCAGGCAACAATTGTTTGGGTAATGACTTAAAGGCTTGGAAAATCACAAAGTGGCTCTGAAAGCTCTGATGAAGGATAGAGATTGATCTAACATTCCAGGAGGAATTTCCATAGGTTAGACTACTATGTACAGTTATCCATGTATTTAACCACTAGAGGTAAAACCAGAATGGACCTAGAAAACTGTAAAGAACAAATGGGAGGCAATTCCTCCCACCATCTCTTCAAGATCTTTGAGAATTAACTCATTATCTTTCTTTGTCTGAAAACTCTTGAGGGAATTAATACTTCATGTAGAGGCAGGGATTTCAGCAAAAGGTAGGTAGGCTTGTTTCAGAGCCTCTCATAGAAAAGGAAAAGCTGAAAACTTTAGACCGGGTTAAACAGCAAGTTAAATACCAGGTGTGATGAGAGCAGATCTCCAAAGACCCTTTTCAGGCACACCTCTGTTCAGTCATCATTGCTAGTTGTAAATGCAACTTCAGAGCCAGACCATCTACACAGGAATTCTAGGCCTGCTCCTTATCATTTTTGTGACCCTTGGACAAACTACTTTATGGTTTGGATTCCTAATAAAACAGGGTTATTACCCATCTTTCAGGGTCCTTTTAAGGACTGGCCAATATATGCAAAGTGACCAAAACACAGCCATTATACAATAAGCACTATGTGCTAGCCATTATCATGCCACCTGATATTAAACTTAGTAATACTAACTCTTGTGGTCACGGAGGAGATACAATCTGGTTGCATGAGTCATGAGGACAAAGGGAACAGGGAACGGCGCAGAGGAAGGTCTCTGAAGAAATCAAAGGCTAGCCCCACCTAGCCTCCAGAGTCTCAGGGTCACAAGACGTTTTTTTTGTCTTGATAAAAATGAAGCACAAAATGGGACATCTTTTGTTAATGTTAGCAGGGAAAGTAGAGATCCTCCTGTGACACAAACACACCAGGAAAATAAGCCAGCAAGCCAGAATAGACTGGAATCAGGAAGAACCCTGGGAGACAGCTAAGAAAGAATTCTAGGTATGACAGGAAAGATTCTGCAAAGCTACAGGATACAGTACAAAAAACACATGCTCTATGTTCTTGAGGATGAACGCCAGAGCCCTGGCACATATTGGGTGTCACTCTACATACAACCATACACAAGGAATATCATAGTTGGGACAGGTTCTTCCTGTTCTTTGGGTGGTGAACGCAAAGTTGTGCTTCTTTAAGCTTTACAGTATCAAGCTTTGAATTTCAAGAGCAATCCCAACTAGCATCTACTGAGAAGAGTGAAGAATACCCTCTCAAGAAGACAAAGTTACCTAATGACCTCAATCCCCATCCTTCTTTCTCCCCAGTAAGGTTTTTTGCCTTCTCCCTCCTTGCCAGGAGGCAGAGATATGACCCAAGGTTGAAAAACACATAACAACCATCTCAAATGACTTAGATTTAATCATCGGAAGCAAACTAAATGGAAAGCTTACAATAGAGAAGAATTACATGTCAGTGCCTTTTGCAAACTGAGCTGGGACAGAAAGAGACTGGGGCTGCCCCTCAACCTGATCCCTTCCAAACAAAGATATCCACAGTGCCCCTGGCAGTCTGGCCCAGGGACGGGGGAGACTCTGTTGGCTCTGTGCGTTGAGGTTGCCTTGTCCACTGCTCACTCCTGGCCAGCATCAGGAGCTCCGCCCTGCCGGCTCTGGTCGTCACCCTTCTTTTTGTGGCCTGAGACGATGTCATCAATCCGCAGCAGCAGAACTGCCGTCTAGAAGAAAAACCACAGCCCCAAAGAGGTCAGCAGACAGGAAGGACACTTGTTTTCTTTTAGACATTATCACCCAGCTCCTCCTACATAATTATCATTTTATCTGAAATCTACCCTTCAATAGTCTTGAATGTAAATGGAGTTCTCCCTAAGCAAGAGATGCTACTTGTGCTAGTTAACTTTTTTTTCCCTTTTGGCTGTGCCACACAGCTTGTTGGATCTTAGTTCCCTGAGCAGTGGCTGGACTTGGGCTCTGGGCAGTCAAAGAGCAGAGTTCTAACCACTGGTCTGCCAGGAAATTCCTTATCTTGCTCTTTATTTTTAAGACTTTTTTTTCATGTGGATCATTTTTTAAAAAGTCTTTACTGAATGTTACAATATTATTTCTGTTCTATATTTCGGTTTTCTGGCCCCAAGGCATGTGGGATCTTCGCTCCCAAACTAGACACTAAACCTGCACCCTGAAGTGGAGAGTAAAGTCTTAACCACTGGACCACCAGGAAAGTTCCCACTACCTTGCTTTTTAAGTGAGCTAAAAATAAGCAGGGGGATGGAATTCCCGGGGAGATCTTTTGAAGAATACTCAAACAGCACAGCATATGATTTTGACTGCCTCACCTCTACTGCTGTCTTATACGTTTGCAGCTTTACAGCCAATGGTTCCCAGATGCCCAGTTCTTTCATGTCCACCAAAGTGCCTGTCTCACCATTTACACCCCAAGTCTCACAATTCTCCTGGGTATGCTTGGCCTGTAGTTGGAACAAGCATAAACAGTTAAAGGGGAAAATATTAGGAACTGACAGAGACCATTAGACAAGAACCAAATACACTGATTGATAAGGTAGGAATAAGAGAAAATGCCAATGACAGCAAATAAGGTAAAAATTAAGATAGAGTTTTTAAGGGAAGAAGCTACCAGGAGAACCTGGGGGGACAGACATGAACCACCCTTAGTCCCAACACAGCTTTTCCTACCTAAGAGAACAGCGTGGAAAGGAACTCACCCGAAGGGAGGTAAGCAGACGGATGGTGCTGGCTCCACAGTTCTGGATAAGGGTGCGAGGGATGACCTCCAGGGCTTGAGCAACAGCCCGATATGGCCACTGTTCCACACCAGTCATGGCTTTGGATTTTTCTGTCAAGGCATGAGCCACAGCCATCTCAGAAGCCCCACCCCCTGGCACCAGCTGCGGGTCCAGAAGAACATTGCGGCACACTTGCATGGCATCCTGGAGGTTGCGTTCTACTTCCTTGGGAAAGCAAACAGACAGTATAAAGCCAAAGTTCGATGACTCAGGAACAAACCGGAAGCATCAAAGGACTTCCTGATTGCCAAGTTTGGTAAACCACCAAAGAGGGCAGACTAAGAAAGGTCCTTCAAACCTTTTGGGAAGGGTAGATGCTATAACTGTGGAAAAACACATTAACTACAATTCCTAGAAGGCCACGGGGAGGAGGTGTCACTCTGGGATATTAGGCTTTTGTCCCCTGTGCTTGAAAGACCTATACCCTACTCTGCCCTGTCTACTTGTATACTCTAGGAGGCTGCACAGCATAGTGGAAACTGTACTTATTAGCTATGTGCATTCCGTAAGTTATTTAACCTCATTAAAAAAAAAAAAAGGTAATATTTATTCATTTCAACTTAAATAAGAAAACAATGGTTGCTAGGGGATGGGGAAACGAGTTTAATGGGTATAGCACCTCACTTTTTCAAAATAAAAGTTCTAAAGATCTGTTGCATAAGAATATGAATATACTTAACACTGCTGAACTAATACACTTAAAAATGGTTAAGACAATAAATGTTACATTTAAAAAAATTTTAACCACAATTTAAAATAAAAACATTTGCAGCTTCAGATGACAACTGAATAACTATAAATGGCAAACAGGAAAATTTTAGGCCCTTTGGGAAACTCTCAAGAAATGGAATGACCTACTTCAATTCAGTCACACTTCTAAGGCTGACTCACCGAGAGAATCTCTTTGCTGGCCCCTCGGAGAAGAATTGTGCAGGCCTTGGGGTCTTTGCATTCAGTGATGAATGTAAAGTACTCATCTCCAATTTTCTTGATTTCCAACAGGCCTGCCCCTGTTCCAACATCTTCTTCTCTCAGTTCCTCTGGCCTGCTGACTATCCGGGCCCCACAGGCTCTAATGATTAGATGGGGAGGAGGGGGACAGGGAGAAGACCAGATGATGTCAGATACTTTGACTCACCTTCCTGGTCCCTAGAGTCTGTGGTGGGGGATAAAGGAAGGGCAAAAGTGGATTGCTAGTAACATTTCTACCGAACTTGAGAGGTCTTGGCTGCCTGGTGAAACAGATTTCCAAATACAGAGGTAAAGTTTCCTTAAACTAATATAGTTTTATAAGTGTACATACCTAAGATAATTACTATAATGAGATACTGTTTAATTCAAAGTATATTCAATAGACCCTAAAATTTGGACAAATGAGTTCTTATGCACGTTACATAGTGGTCATTTCTATGTTGAACTTGTCCTATATTGCCTAGTTAGATCTCAAGGCCAATAACAGGACTACACTAAAAACAAAGCAAAGGTCAAGCAAGAAGGAAGGTAAATATATGTCTGACCCCATTTTAATGAATGTAGGGCTAATTTTTTATGTCATTCTTCCCCCCCGCCTCATTGGCATGCAGAGTCAACTATATATACACATGCATGCCCCGCGCCATTTCAGAGCAAGCGTTTTAAGAATAAAATCGTGTTTTAAGTATAAAATCACATTTGGATCTATGGCGTATTATGTGATGTTAGGATAGACTTAACATTAAAAAAAAAAAGAAAAAAAAGATGGACCTAAGCCTAGATATCCATGCTGAAGTAGTGAATGCAATCTAAGGTTGCATTACAGTAACTGAGGATCCAATCAAGTTAATTATTGGTTCTATCATATTCTGAGCTAGTTAAAACAGACGACTCTGAAATGGACCCCTATACCAAGGTGGTGATCACAGATGTCTAAGCATAAGCTGTTCACTTCTGGTTAGGAGCAACAGAATCTCATGCAGCAGATAATTGTTACTCTGGGGGACCTCTGAAGAGGGCAGATGGCTAATCCCAGGTTATTTCCACCTGTAAATGATTTGGCTGATTGTATCCTGTTAAGCTTTATCAGATAATGATGACTACATTATGAAGCTACAAAATAAAAACACATGGGAAGGAGCACAATTTTATTTCTACCTGACCTACTCACCTAGCAATGCGATTATTATCTGTCTTCCGGACTCTGCGGATGGCTGTGATATTTGCTCGCATGAGGTAGTGCTGAGCTAAATCTGTGGAAATAGAGATGTCAAGTTGGAAGCCAGAAATTCCGGGTTCTGAACTGCTTTTATCTTCCATGTACCCTAACCATCACCCGTCAATTATGTTCAGTATATGACAACATGGGATGAAAAAAATTACCCATCCTCTTCTACCACAACAGCAGTCTGGAAAAATGAATGGAGTCCTACCGGAGATGCCCTTCTCTGTGATGACCACATCTGGCTTCAGCTGGATAATGTCCTCACAGAGCTGCTGAATGTACTCTTCTTCCATTTGGAGGATTCGAGTGAAGTCTTCCTCTCGTGTGATTTCAATGTCAGTCTATGTGGTGAAGAAAAGTCACCATGAATTAAAAATTCTGAACTGGTGAAGCTCTTTAGCTACTACTACACTCCCTCTGGTATAGAAGGAAATGGCAACATACTCCAGTCTTGCCTGGAGAATCCCACGAACAGAAGAGCCTAACGGGCTACAGTCCACGGGATTGCAAAGAGTTGGACAAGACCGACCAAGTCACACACACACACACACACACGAACACAAACACACACACACACGAACACACACACACACGAACACACACAATCCCACCCGACCCCTCTGCTTAGCCCTCTCATGTATCCCAGAAAGCAAGAGCTGGAATAAACCATGATCCAACACCTTTGTACACCAGTTTAGCTCCAAGAATCATCTACATCTAGCTTAACCCCATTTAGTTATTTACTGGAAGGAAAGTCACATGCAATTAGTGGAGAGTTTGGCTAAGGTCTATAGCCACTTAGTTCAATGTTTCCTCTGACTTGTCAGCATGCAGGGTAACTCAGGGTCTTAATTCTCCCAACTTATAATGATTCTTGTTCCCAATCACCGTTTGATAAGCTTCAATTACTTTTATTCAAGTGTGATGGAGCCTTGAGTTTCCTGTCCTTTGGAAATTTTTTAGCACTTCAAAGCTCAATTAACTCCTACTCCATGTTCTACTAATGCATTAGAAAAGGTTGCATGATACTCTGAAGCCAAACAGAGCTGGGTTCAAATTCTGATTTGGCCAATACAAGGTATGTTCCTGAAGCAATTAACCTAACTTTTCTGAGCTACAGATCCCTCATCTGTAAAATGAAAGTCAGTATCATTTGCTCTTAAGGGTTGTTGTAAAGGTCACACAGTAGGCATGTACCAAGCACTTCTTACCTCCTTGGTATAGAAACAGAGTCTTACATCAACTTTACTGAACAGGGCCGATGCCCTTACCTGGCTCTCTCCTTTCTTGTACTCCAGAGAAGAATCCAGCAACACAATGCGAGGGTTCTTGATGTAGCGTCGCATTCGTGGATGGGTCACATCCTTGTTAATCATGACTCCACGTAAAACACACGAGTCTTCAATGATGCCCCCAGGTATCTGAGCAAAAGAATTACTTTAATCCACAACCAGGAGACACTTCTCAACTTCCTTTTCAGACATTCATCTTTCCCAAATAACCACCATTTCAGATTTCTAAATTTTCCACAAACCTCAAAAACAACTACAGCTTCAATCACCTTTCTTTCTCTCTAGGAAGCACATCAATCTTAGACCATGACACACAATTTGAAGGTTGGCTGAAACAGAAGTTCAGTGATTCACAAAGATTTAAAGGGGCATATATCTCTACCTCCTGAAAGAGAGTTCCACGAATTTTAGGTATAGGGCTCCCTCTACTGGTCACAAGTTATTAATGCTTCTTTTAAATCTTAGATGGAGAAAGCTTTATTAGTGCTATGGTGTAGAGCCCTTATTTCCTGACCTAGTGTCTGATATGCACACAAATACAGACAAAAAAAAAAAGGCTTTCCCTTGCCCCTGTAAACCGTGGGTATAGAGAGCAGTGAAGCTAAAAGAATTACTTCAGATACCTCTTTAGTACCTTCTTTTTCAAGATTTTTGTTTTCCAGGTAGTAAATACTCTTCTTCCTGGTTCTAATAACAAAGGTATCTTCCTCTGATTTAAACTTACTTCCTCCGCAAGCAAAGTACACACTTGAAGAGTTTACCTTTTCTACCCTTGCATATTTCTTGATGTCAATCTCTTTCCGGCCGTTCTCCTCAAACTGTACAGTTTTGACAGCATCCAGGGCAATGTTGCAAGCCAAAGAAGACCACCGACTGATTACTTTGGTAGTAATGGAGCTGTTGATGATGTTCAGCATCGTATCTCGGTTACTGGTGTCGACAGGGATACTGGAGAAAAGAAAAACAGGTAATATGGTCAGGTGGATCTTGGATATTTAAGAAATCCCTCATCTACATCTTGATGGCTATAACAGTGGGCCAACAGGCAGAAGAAGGGGAAATTTGTTTCTTCATAGGAAACTAAAGTGTTATCAAGAAGTAACCTTGTCCATCTTCTGCTTTTCAGAAAGCTTACAATTAACCCATCCCTGGAAGGTGTCTCAAATCCCTGAATAATCTGCTCCCTCCTCTGACAACCCTCCACATTTACTTAAGAGTTTACAGTACAATATTCTCTTTCCTGTCTACTCCAACCATATACACTCTATATAACTTTAACAACTTGAGTCAAGACACATTTCATCTTTGAAACTTCATCCCTTAACTAAAAAATCCTGAAAGTTGTAGAAGACCTTGGATACTATCTTGTCCGAATTTTCACATACTGCTGAAATCCCTGTTATTAACAGTGTAAGACACACAATAAGCAATCATTAAATAGTTGCTGAATCATGTATTTTAGAGAAAAAAGCAATAGCTTCAAAAGTTATTGCTTGATAAAAAGAAGAATGTTAATGACTCAGCTCCCAATATTCAATAAATTCTTTGTATCTCTACGTTCTTACAAAGCTTACTTCATAAAATTACCTGCAATCAAACACCTCATTCTCTAGGAGTGCTAGTTATCAAGCACTTTGTTTCTTAATAGCAGGCGGTACAATACAAAGCTTCCACACTGCGGGGTACTTGTGCATCCAACAACCCAAGAACATGAGTAGATTATAGGTTTTATTTTTTAAACAACTGTTTTAATAAAAAAGTTCTGCATTTTGTATCATCTTCTCATTTAACTGACATTCCCTTAAGTAGAAGTCACACATTTTTATATTCTTTTTATTATACCTTATAGCACTCAGCAAACACAGACCAACGGCAAGTTCTGTGATAACTAGACTGGATTCAAACAGCATTTTCAGTACCATCCTTTTCGTTTTAATGAATATAGCTGACTATTATCCTATACAATGCTGTGTATTACAGAGAGTACTGACTGGATTAGTTATAATCATACATGATGGTAGGATATTTTAATATTAAGTCCTCAATAATCACAGTTATCTAACTCCTTGTTTCTCCTACTACAATCTATAACTTTGGAGTGAAACTCTAGTTCACTTACTATACATTCCCCAAGGCATAACATGGAAACTAGCAGGCTGCATGTAACCAAAGCATGTTTTGAAGAACTGAACCTAGCTCCTTTTATTTGTCTGTTCTGGATCCTTGGCCGTTTTCTAAAAACTTTTATTCCCCTTATCCTTCCCTTCATTTTGCTCCCCTCTTTCTCCTTGCAAAATAATACGAACTACTGGTGATGTGCCCGGCCTTCCTTTACCACCTAAGAACAGATCGGTCTTCAGGCCTTCCTTGGTCGACACCACCCGCTTCTGGTCCCCACCTCCAATACCTTATTGTCTTAAGGGTGCTGATCATATCGTCCAATGCCTTGCGGTAAGCACTGATCACCACTGTTGGGTGCATCTGCTGCTCTAGGAAGTGCTCAGCCACAGACAGCATCTCCCCAGCTGAAAAAAGATATATATACCATAACATCTTAAAAAGTATCTGGATTTCAAAACAACTTCATTAAAGCTTCTAAAATACCTGCTCTTTTTTTCTAAAGCAGGTCTGCCCCAAAGGTATGCCAACACTATTTCAAATTTCGTACTCTGTACAAGCCAACTCTGACATAAAGTACTAATCAGATACATTTTAAATGACTAAAGATTGATCCTAGGGTTTACTTAATTCTGTGATCTAACTACTTATGTTATCAGTTTCTTAAACAGTAAATATTTTTCCAAAGACTCTAAAAAGAAAGAAAAATACATAAAGGAAAATCTATTTGCTTATTATTATTTCAATACCTAAGATGTAGTCAAACTGCAGGTACTGAACCCCCCCACCAAAACTCTACACCCAGAGAATACCCATTAAAATCTTACCCTTTGGAAGAGGAATTATTGGTAAAATGCCTCTTTCTTTTAAAAACTGTCCTTACTTTTTAATTCTAATTAAAACACACACAAACACAGAGAAATACAAATACACACTGACATACAAAAGTTTGCTTCTAAAACACCATTAATTTTGGTCAAAAAAGGGCCTTTTACAAAATGCTTATATTATCAGGTCCACTGACACTAATTCTTTTTTTTTTGACAGTAATTCTTAAAATGTACACAAATGTGTCAAAGTTCACCTATCTACTCTCTGACATGAGCTCAAATGTTTGATTTTGATACTTTAGAATTCATAAGTGACTATTAAGTATATTAAAAGATAATCAAATATTTTAAAAGATGCTCTAATAACTTAGAAAAGACTATGCCCTGTTAAACAGCAGCCAGAATAGTATCATAGAAGTTATCTTCAGAAATGGCAATATTTTGGTGTTTTTTAAATAGCTATGTCTAAAATACCTAGACCTATGGATAGTTAACCTATTTAGTATCTTCAGAAGATTCAACTAAGATTGCTGTTGTTGGTATTCAACTTTTTCAACACCATGGACTATGGTCCATCAGGTTTCACTGTCAATGGGATTTCCCACGCAAGAATACTAGAGTGGGTTGCCACATCCTTCTCCAGGGGATCTTCCTAACCCAGGGATCCCAGCCTCCTGCGCTGGCAGGTGGATTCTCTATTCAGATCAGATCAGATCAGTCGCTCAGTCGTGTCCGACTCTTTGCGACCCCATGAATCGTAGCACGCCAGGCCTCCCTGTCCATCACCAACTCCCGGAGTTTACTGAGACTCACATCCATCAAGTCAGTGATGCTATCCAGCCATCTTATCCTCTGTCATCCCCTTCTCCTCTTGCCCCCAATCCCTCCCAGCATTAGAGTCTTTTCCAATGAGTCAACTCTTCGCATGAGGTGGCCAAGGATTCTCTATTACTGAGCCAGTAAGATTACCATCAGAAAATTCTCATGTTGCTACAGATATTTTCAAAATGAATGCTATTATAAAAATTTCACAATCAACTTAAAATTTATGAAACTAAGGCAACACGCTAAGTTTTCAAATGGATGTTTTATGATCCCACAGAATGCAGAAAGATTAGGCCATTAAAACATGTATAGCTAAGACTCAGTCTTAAGATTCTATATTTCTCTATTTTACTACTCACTAAAATCTGTAATCTCAAAATCAGTATTTACGGCACTTAAATGGTCATTCACAGACACGCAGAGATGAAAAATTTAAAGCACCCAATGCATACAATTCCCAGGCAAGACTGAATGCTCTGCCTTGTTTCAGCTCTCATCTTGTAAAAAAGTGTCCTTTATGTGGTAT
This sequence comes from Bison bison bison, assembly GCF_000754665.1. Classification (NCBI taxonomy): domain Eukaryota; kingdom Metazoa; phylum Chordata; class Mammalia; order Artiodactyla; family Bovidae; genus Bison; species Bison bison. Next base: position 945,577 of record NW_011494665.1, on the reverse strand, counting down.
ATTTAGTGGCAAGTTTTCCTCAAATTTGTGCATTTTCTTGGTGATTTCACTGTTGAAAGCCCGTAAGTACTATCTAGTTTTCCCACGTGCAAGAAGGCTCTGATGTGCCTTGTAAAGACAATGAACTTACTAGATAAGCTTAGTTCAGGTGTGAGTTACAGTGATATTGGGCATGAGTTCAATGTTAATGAGTCAACAATGTACATTAAATACAGTATCTTTAAAACAAACCATGTTTACTTAAAAACAACCCATGTTTACTTAAAAACAACATCCAGAGCTTTCCTAATGGCTCAGCGGGTAAAGCATCTCCCTGCAATGCGGGAGACCTGGGTTCAATCCCTGGGTGGGGAAGATCCCCTGGAGAAGGAAATGGCAACCCACTCCAGTATTCTTGCCTGGAAAACCCCATGGACGGAGAAGCCTGGTGGGCTACAGTCTACGGAGTCATGAACAGTTGGACACGACTGAGCAACTTCACTTTAAAACAAAACATAAAACACATATTTATGCTTGATAAAATATGTGACCAGAGGCTCAAAGGCATCTAACCCCATATTACCTCCTGGAGTGATGGTTTACTGCTAAGTCGCTTCAGTCGTGTCCGACTCTATGCGACCCATAGACGGCAGCCCACCAGGCTCCCCCATCCCTGAGATTCTCCAGGCAAGAACACTTGAGTGGATTGCCATTTCCTTCTCCAATGCATGAAAGTGAAGTCGCTCAGTCGTATCCGACTCCTAGCGACCCCATGGACTGCAGCCTACCAGGCTCCTCCGTCCATGGGATTTTCCAGGCAAGAGTACTGGAGTGGGGTGCCATTGCCTTCTCCGGGAGCGATGGTTTAGTACTAATTCAGTGTTTGCGGTGACTTTATAGAAAATAATTTACTGTAATGAGAATAGACTGTAATTTACTCTAACACATTTGAAAAACTTACTCTTTACCATGATGAACATTTTATGCTCAGTTGGGAGAGAATACATAGAAAATTAGCAACAAGTTCTTTTAATAGTTATAATTAATGGATTAGTAAAAATGTTCTTAAAATATGACTCAGGGGACTTCCCTGGTAGTACATTGGTTAAGACTGCACTTCCACTGCAGGGAGTGCTGGTTTGCTCCCTGGTCAGGGAACTAAGAGCCCACATACTGAGCAGTGTGGCAAAAATATAAAAAAGACTGACATTATCTCTGGCAAAAATCTAATGTTTCAATCTAATTTTCCTTATCAACCTTCCATTCTCTTCTTACCAAGAATAATTACTGATGTGGTCCCATCTCCAACCTCTTCATCCTGTGTCCGGCTAATTTCAATCATCGACTTGGCTGCTGGATGCTGCACTTGAATCTGAAAAGAAAAGTACAGGGCTACCCTGGTGGTCCAGTGGTTAAAGAATCTGCCTGCCCATGCAGGGGACATGGGTTTGATCCCTGGTCCGTGAAGATCCCACATGCTGCAGGGCAACTAAGCCCGTGTGCCACAACCATTGAGCCCGCCTTCCCTAGAGCTTGTAGTTGGGAACAAGAGAAGCCACGGCAATGAGAAGCCCTCACGCTGCAATGAAGAGTAGCTCCTGCTCACCGCAACTAAAGAAAGCCCATGTGTAGCAATGAAGACCCAGCCCAGCCATAAATAATTAGAAAAAGAAAAATGTAGAATTCATTGAATCAACACTACTCAAAGACCTCTTAACCCATTCTGCTTGGTCCTAACTCTTGCTTCCACTTACTCCCTTTTATTGTTTGATCACAGATTTAAAGATTAAAACTGGCCTCCAAGATATCTAAGTAAACCACTTTTTCAAGTAGTTTTTGCAGTGGGGCAGAGGGAAGGAGGAGGAATGCATTAGACAACTTAACTATTAAAGTTTCTTGAGAACAGAACAGTATCTTTTAGCTAATTTATTGGGAGCACCGTTGTGGTGGTTGAATTGTGGCCTTTGAAAGAACATGCTGATGCCTCACTCCCTGGAAACTGTGAATTCAACCATATTTGGAAATACGGTCTTTGAAGATGAAATCAAGTTAAGACGAGGTTATAGGACAAATCAGGGTAGGCTCTAAATCCAACCACTGGGATGGTGGAGACACACAAGAGAATGCCATATGACAGAAAGACAGGTTATAAGCCAAAGAATGTGGTCAAGATTCTGAGGCTAGAAGAGGAAGGGTACTTCCGTAGAGCCTTCAGAGGGAGTGTGTCACTTCTGACACACTGAGTCTGGACCCCCAGCCTCCAGTTCATGAGAATAAATTTCTGTTGTTTCAAGTCACACAGTCTGTGGTAACTTCTAAGTAGCCCAAAGAAACTAACCAATATTTACATTATCTCTTTATGTGTCTTTTGTAAAACGTTAGAAAACAAAATGAAAAGTCCTACCTCTCGAAGAATGGCATTGCCATCATTGGTCATCACGATGCCTCCCATGGGGTCCAAAAGCATCTAGGACCAAAGCAAACATTATATTTAAGTGTCCCAGAAAACAGAAAGGGAAAACGTGTAGCTGAAGTTTCAGTACGAAATAAGCCTACCTTCATCATAGACTTCGGTCCCAAACATGTTCGGATGATATCTGCGATAGTCTATTGGAAAGAAAATACAAAACACGTTAAGCACAAACCAGAGGATGGTGATTGTGTGTTTTAGGGGAAGGGGCATGGGCAACTCACAGAGCCAGTGTTTTAACAAGGACACTTCTAAAGTAGGGTTTGCAACTACCTTTCAGTATAGGGTGTCATATGGCTAGATTCTGTTCTTTGTCTTTCCCCCTTTGGGAATGTTTTCTGGATATGCAAAGAAATAACTTTTCACAAGGAAAAAAAAGGGACATAGCTCTCACAGCTTCAGTTTCCCAGCAGTCCACAGATAACTGAAAGTCCACATATTTGTACTTCCTTCCATGATAGTGGCTTCCACCCCATGCTAAATTATATCCAGGGCTATTTTATTCTTTCATTCAACAGATGTTTACTGAATATACCTATCCAGGATCTACAGTGAGTACTAGGAATACAAAAGGGAATTAATATAGTTCTTTTACCCAAGTAATTCAGTCTAGTATGGGAGGCAAACACAAACATGCAATATAATATGCACAATATGAGAAGACCATTAGATACATCTCAGAGAGGGAAGGCTTCTTTCTCCTTACCCCCAAAAGGGAAATGTCCTGAAGGAAAGGAAATCAAATTTTCTTCCACCAAATCACAAATACAGAAATACAAATACAGGCAAACTATTATAAACAACTTAAAAAAATATGCTACCTTGGCAGCATTGATGTTTCCAGATTGAACTTTTCTTCCAGATTCACGCTTTGTGTTCTGGCCTAAAACAGATAAAAACAAAAGGCATGGGAGGGAGATTCAAAAGGGAGGGGATATATGTATACCTAAGGTTGATTCATGTTGAGTTTCAACAGAAAACAACGAAATTCTGTAAAGCAATTATCCTTCAAAAAAAAAAAAAAGGCGACACACCAGTATTGCTCCACTGTATATAAGCTACTCCCTAATCTTTGAAAATAAATACACACCCAGGTTTCATGAATGTATACACTGATTAAAGCTTATCGACTTGTACTCTTTAAATATCAATTATACCTCAACAAACGGTTAAAAAATAAACACATGTACTTATGGCTACTTACTTATTTACTTCAATTCCTGGTATAATAAGAACAATCCACAAAGCTTCATTTCGGAATCTTGGTCATCACTTTCCCTCTAACCAAACATTCATGTACTTACAGCAAGGATTCATAATCTGAGCTGTATCGGATTCTCAAAGGGCTGGTGTCCCTAAAAAAGCATGAATCTCTCCTTTATATAACAAGGGAAGGAGTCTGGGGATTTACATTCTCACACTAGGATATGGTGAACCATACCCACAGTCCCAGCATAAATTATTGACAGTGACCCCCAGTGTGCTGTGGAATGAGCACACACACTCAAAAGTATTGGGGTTTGCAAGATATGGTCACTTCATGCTTGGATATAATCAGAATGCCTCAGTTACCCACTTACCATCAGTAACAGTGTACTATATACTTTAATAGGGAGCACAATCAGTTACAGCTGCTACTGCCAAGGATTAACACGGACCTCAGAAAGGTTGCACAATGCACCGCTAACTCACCCTAGGGCCCTTTCAATGAGAGACAAGCCAATGGCCATAACTGAACCAATGTATTGTTTTTCTCACTCCTCTTTCCAAATTATATTTTCCTTACAATTTGTTGTAAAATTTTCGATCCCGTCCCATCAAATCTAAACACAACTCTCTGGATTTAGATCCCTATTTCAGGCATTGTTAACTAAAATCCTGCATGGATCTTTCTGATGGATTCATCAGGAAAAAATAGTTTTTTATTTCTGAGTTAAGCGAATGCTTGTCTTAAAATAGTTATTTTCCAGGTGTAGAGAAAATAGATAAAATCTCGGAACAGCATTCTTTACACAGAAGATGGTGAGAAAGGCAAAATGGCTAGTCAAGCATGTCAAGTGATCATGCAGGATGAGGTACAGAAGTTACACACGATAGAAACATACCAGGGGAAGACAAGTGAAATGGGACTCATAAGTAAATAAGAAATCTGGGATGTTCCCGAAGGTAAAAAGAACTAATTAAGAAATTTGGGAAAACTCAGTTCGTAAGTGGGAAAGATTACAACGGACGAGACATTTGCAGGGATAATTACATCTAATATAATATGATCAGAGAGAGAAGCAGGGTTACATCAGGAATAGGGGTGGACAAATGAAAATTCAAGACAACAGTTATCATAAAAAAAAGTGGCCAAGGAAACTCGCTGTTTGCCAGACCCTCTTTTAAACAATTGTATCTACTTATCTCATTTAAGCCTCACAATTCTACGAGGAAATACTGTTAACCCTAATAATAAAGATGGAACTATTTCGATCTTTATTTGGCCGAAACCACACCACTATTAAAGGATGGACCAAGATTATAAAGCTAGGCCAAATTAAAAAATATTTATTCATTCAGATACACACTGAAAATCGCTCAAGGAAGCGTGCAGGGGCAAGGGTTGGGAGTGAAGAACGGAACGCCGAGTGAGAAGCATCTTTCCGAGGTCACTGCCCGGAAAGACAGAGCCTCGCGTTCGGCGAGGGTAAGGTCAACTGGCGTTTGCGAAGACAGGGGAATGGGTTAAGGAAAGAGGGAAACGGGAGAAGGGGCTTCCAAAATGAACGACTGGAAGGCTCCGCGGCCGAACCAGGGCGCGATTGGGCTGGGGCAAGGCTGTAAAGTGCGAAAGGGGAGGGCGGCGAAGGGAGTCCCTTCCCAACCTTCCCCACAACTCACTAAGCACGAGCACCGGACGATGACCCATCATGGCGGCGCGATGCAGAGCCGGGTACCCAGAGCTGGGGGAACCGGCAGAACCTTCTGGAGAGAGAGAACCAGAGAGAAGCCCAGAAAACGCTGCCTCCTCGGGGCTCACACCTGAACCCGCTACTCTCTGAGTCACCACCAATCACTGCATGCATCTCACTGACCGGCACGAAAACACACCAATTGACATTCTTAGCCCCACCCCCTGCGTAAGAACGCAGGGCAAGTTAGATAGAGAAAGCACGATGATAGAAATGCGAGGGCACAAGCGCTTGCGCAATAGGGTGGCCGCTCCCGGCCGCGTGCGGCGCGAACCTCAGCGCAAGCGCCGAGGCTCCGGCAGTTGGCCGGCACGCCACTGCGCATGTGTATCAACAACAAGGGTGGGTGCTGGGGTTGAGGCTTTCGATTAACACTGCAGGTGAGGTCATTAAACTCTGGCGTCTAGGCTTCTCTCGGGCCGCGAAGGTCAAGAAAGGCGTGGCAGTTTCCACGCTTTCGTTCCAGCCTTAGCAACGGCGAGCGATAGAGGGGCGGGACTTAAACCGGCTGTTGAGAGAAGACCTGGCCGGTTTGATGCTGGGAAATGGGAGTTGTAGTCCAATCCGGCTGGGCTGAGCGGTGACTATCCTTCCTGGCACGCTGGGAATTGTGGTTTATTGTCTCTGACTCGTTGCTGTGCGTGGACTTTCCCTTTCTTAGGTAAATGCTTTATTCTGAGGCTGTCAGCGGTACCAGGAGGTGGCTTAAGTTTTTCCCCGAGTTGTCCTATCCAAAAGACTTTTTCAAGTGTTCCCTGTAGTGCTCTCAAGATTTTCTTTCGCCACGCCCATTCCCTCCCTTGCCCTCCTCATCGCCTCAACTGCAGGTTCATTAGAGTTGCTGGAGAGCACGAGTTTTAAAATAACCCTACAGAATGAGAAAAGGACTGATATTACAGAAATTAAAACGAGAGAACACGGAATATTTGCCTGTTCATAGGAGACTTGTAAGGTTTAGGCGTGGTTAAAGTACTGTTTTGTCCAGAAAAAAAGGAAATAGCTGTTTTCCAAACTAAAGGAAGGGCCCTGAGACCAAAAACAATTCAAGAACAGTTACTTCTATTTCGCCATAAACTAAGACAGTACATCCTTTCACACTTTTCCCTCTCCAAATTGGAACAGCCTGAGGTCTACTGGGGAGAACTTAAATTGTTAATAATAAAACAGTAAGATGGGTTGTCAGTCATGAGATACTATGATTTTTTTCCCCAGGCACCACACCTGTGGGTGTTCAGATGGAGCAGCTTCCTAGTCATCCTACTAACAGAAGAGGTGTGTGTCAGATGCCCTGCTTCCTCTCCCTTAAAACCAGACCTTAATTGCCCAGCTTTTGGGGAAATGAAACTAGTTGTATGTATGGTTTTTTCCTGTTACTTAGTCGGAAAGTATTTGTATTTGTTATGCATTTCCCACTAAATGTATTTCTAGTGCCTAGAACTGGATCTATTAAATAGTAGATACTCAGTAATTATAAGTTGAAGTGTATTATTATTCCTTTGCATCTCCTCTTAATATTTAGGACAGAAGACATACTATTGACTCGAGTGAACAGATAATCAAACTGAGTGGGACAGTCCCACTAGTGGCCAGGGAAGTGCCTGAAACCATTTGACTCCAGAGCCTATTCACTTAATTGTAGGTGGGATAGATTATCTGAGAGGTCTGTACTGTCTTAACGTGAACATAAGTGAACTAGCTCTTTTCACAGATTATATTGTGCAGTGGTAAAGAACATGACTTTGGCGTCTATAGGCCTGGATTTAATTCGAGCACTGCCTCAGTGAAAAATCGTAAGCAAATTTCCTAACTTCAGATCAGATCAGATCAGTCGCTCCCTCGTGTCCGACTTTGCAACCCCATGAATCACAGCATGCCAGGCCTCCCTGTCCATCACCAACTCCCGGAGTTCACTCAGACTCACGTCCATCGAGTCAGTGATGCCATCCAGCCATCTCATCCTCTGTCGTCCCCTTCTCCTCCTGCCCCCAATCCCTCCCAGCATCAGAGTCTTTTCCAATGAGTCATCTCTTCGCATGAGATGGCCAAAGTACTGGAGTTTCAGCTTTAGCATCATTCCTTCCAAAGAAATCCCAGGGCTGATCTTCAGAATGGACTGGTTGGATC
>NW_011494665.1:930885-937950 GCF_000754665.1 Bison bison bison | reverse complement strand
CACTCTCCACTTTCACTTTCATCAAGAGGCTTTTGAGTTCCTCTTCACTTTCTGCCATAAGGGTGGTGTCATCTGCATATCTGAGGTTATTGATATTTCTCCCGGCAATCTTGATTCCAGCTTGTGTTTCTTCCAGTCCAGCGTTTCTCATGATGTACTCTGCATATAAGTTAAATAAACAGGGTGACAATATACAGCCTTGACGAACTCCTTTTCCTATTTGGAACCAGTCTATTGTTCCATGTCCAGTTCTAACTGTTGCTTCCTGACCTGCATACAAATTTCTCAAGAGGCAGATCAGGTGGTCTGGTATTCCCATCTCCTGAAGAATTTTCCACAGGCTACCTACTTCATAGGGTCAGTATGAGAAATGTATAATGTATGTAAATCACTTTTTATATTTATTTTGTCTGTTCTTCCTTTTGCTGCTCCCCAGTCTCATTCTCTATTATACATTGTGTAGTCATCAGTATAGTTCTTTTAATATGGATTGTGTGTAATGTACTCTTCAAACCTTACAGTTCAGTAGAAAATGCACTGTCTACAGTGTAATACTGTCATTTCCTGAGAATAGCAGCCATGTCTGTTTAATGCACTGTAGCATCTTCAGTGGTTGATACATAGAAGCACTAAGCTATCTCTTCTATGTATGAATGAGTAAATTTGAGTTTTCTATCTTCTTTGATCTTATTATGACAGTAATTGTGGATTTCCACTGTCTTGATCCCTTTAATTCTTTCGTGGAGCCAGATAGTCTGCCTTTCCATCCATTGCTCTTCTTTGGATTTTTTATTTTTTATTTTTATTTATTTACTTACTGTTGGCCATGCTGGGTCTTCCTTGCTGCACATGGGCTTTCTTTAACTGTGGTGAGTGGGGGCTACTCCCTAGTTGCAGTAGCTTCTCGTTGCAGTGGCTTCCCCTGTTGCAGAGCACAGACTCTAGGGTGCCCAGGCTTCAGTAGTTGCAGCTCCCGGGCTCCAGAGCGTGGGCTCAGTAGTTGTGGCACTTGGGCTTACTCACGGACCAGGAATCCAATCCAGGTCCCTTTCTTCGGCAGGTGGATTCTTAACCACTGGACCACCAGAGAAGCCCTCCTCAGTCTACTTTGCCACTTCCTTTTCATCTTGCAAACTTTGGGAAGGAGTTCCCCAAAGGTCCAGGTTTCTCTCCCAGATTTTGACCTTGAAGAGCTAATTTATTCTTGCAGCTCCTTCATCACCTCTTTGTGTCTGGCCTGGAAGTTTGACCTTTCACCTGAGTTCAGTACCACCTCTTTGGCTGTTTTTTAGGCGTTTGGGCTGCCTTGTCTCATCTCAGATCCAATATGTCCAAAATGTGATTTATGTTAATATGATATTACTGAAACTCAGATTTCCTTGAGTGAAAAAGGAAATTCAGATGCTTGTACAGTTGGGAGGGTTGATGAGATAGCTGGAGAATAAGAATGAATAAGAGTGATGAGGACCACAGGGACTGGAACTGAGGATTCAGTGCCTGTAGCTATCTGCCCATCTATCTCTCTTTCTCTTATACTGTCTCTTCTCTCTAATCTCTTGCTTATACCTGCTTCTTAAAGCATGCTAGCCAAATTCACTAGCTTTCATTGACCCCAGCTTTACATCTTCCCAGCAGAGCAAATTGAGGAAAGCAAGCCTGGACACAGAATCTACCTATCAGTCCCAAGGCATGACAAGCCCAGTTTGCCTCATGTGCTTACCCCTTGGATCAGTCCCAGTTGCCAAGTGGGATAGGCTACCATGATTGGCCTATATTAGGTCACATGTCCATTCCTGTTGGAATAGGGAGAGGGGCCTGATGTATGTATGACCTAGAATCTGGAGAACGAGTAGCTTCTCAGAGGAAGGGTGGCTCAGTAGACAGAAATAACATATGTCTCTTATAACACTCATCATTTTCTTCCTACAAATCAAAACTTCCTTCTAACTTAACTATTTTTGCCAAAGGTAATCTATTTTTCCCCATTAAGAACTTCCATGTTCAACCCATTTTAATCCTAATGTATTGATTAAAAATTGTATCATATTTTCTAACCCTAAAAAGGCTCAGTGGTTTTCTGAGAGAGTCTCAGATTTATATTGGAAAGGGTCTTCCATGACCCATCCTGCTTTTCCCACTCTCCCCACCCTAATTCTGGCCGCTTTCCTAGGGCTCCTTATCATTCTAGCCACATTCTTGCATCCTTGTCTTTGCTCATACCATCTTTTTCCCTCCCACTTGAATTATCTTTTCCACTTATCCGAAGCTTCCTGTTTTCAAGGTCTAGGAAATATCCTCCACCTGCCTGGAGTTGTCTTTGTCTATTGTGCTCATGTTGATACCTCTCCCCTGCCCTTTCAAAAACATTCATTTTTACATTTGATCACATTTCAGTATAACTAAAAGATAAAAGGACTTATTTTCATGCAAGACTATCAGACTCACTGTTTATGTTCTGTGTTGCTATATCACCATTTCACCAGTGTCTGATTAAACACCTATGAAACTATGTCTTGGGTCATGTTTATGCTCTAGCATTCAGTGCAGTAGTCAGCATGTAGCACAGATCAATAAGAACTTGTAAAATGTTAGCAAATTAGATTTTAGCTTATCCCATCTCTGCTTGGTTTCCCTTAGTCTCACTGTGGTTTCTTTTTTTGTCTTATATAACTTTCTTTGGAGACATTCAGGCCAGGGCCTCAGCACTTTGAATTCATAGACCAGATGCAGGATTCTAATTAGGCTGTCCCTAGTCAGAATGAACTCTGACTTAGTTGCCTCTGATTTTGTTCCAGCCAAAGAGGAGGGTAATACTGTGCCTCTTTGTCGAGCCAAACCCTCCCCCAGCTTTATTAATCTTCAAGCAAGTTCCCCACCAGTCACTTTACTGAAAATCCTGCCAACAAAGTTGCCGTCAGGTAAGGAAGGAGGCAGGGTGGATTTCCCAAATAGGCTCAGCAGCAGGGAGGGTTTTCTGGACAAGGTGGCTGGAGGTTTCTTTTATTGATTTTGGTGCTGACTTCTGGGTCCAGGCACCTTTAGATTTTTCGCTGGTAGTTTGTTGATTATTCAGTTCTGTTGATTTCATTTTCTTCCTGATTTTACCAGTTCATTTGTTTGTTTGTTTTGCTTATTAATGCCTTTATTAGACTGGAAGGACTGAAACAAGACTTTCATTGCTTGTTTAGTAATGTTAGTTAAAAAGTGACTAGGGAAAGAAATAGTAACTATTAGCTCAGTTTCTTTGCATTTCAGTTATTCATCCTCCCACAGAAAAATCAGCAAGTTTAGCATACCTGTGGGAAGCCAAACAGAGCACTCAGTTCAGTTCAGTTCAGTTCAGTTGCTCAGTCGTGTCCGACTCTTTGTGACCCCATGAATCGCAGCACATCAGGCCTCCCTGTCCATCACCAACTCCCAGAGTTCACTCAAACTCATGTCCATCGAGTCGGTGATGCCATCCAGCCATCTCATCCTCTGTCGTCCCCTCCTCCTCCTGCCCCCAATCCGTCTCAGCATCAGGGTCTTTTCCAATGAGTCAGCTCTTTGCATGAGGTGGCCAAAGTATTGGAGTTTCAGCTTCAGCATCAGTCCTTCCAATGAACACCCAGGACTGATCTCCTAGAGAGTCATAACTCCTGAGTTTGAGGACCTCAGGGTTTAATAAAGAAGTCAAGACCAATGAATATACAAGGTATAAATAACTGCCGGGGTTAACTGGCAGAGCTGGATGTGTATAATGTAGTTAAAAACATTAAAAATGGGTGCAGCAAGACTCGTTGAAGTTAGAAAGCAGGAAGAACTTCGAGTCACTGCTAATGACCTTACTGTGTCAGGTCAGAGAGAAGAAGGCTGAGGCATCTCCTGAGCTCTTGAAAGGGAGGTTAGGCCTCAATCTCAAACCATTTCATTCACTCATCAAATATCTGTTGCACACTTACATGACAGGTATCCTTCTAGATGCTGGGGACACACAAGTGAACAAATCAGACAAAAATCCATGCCTTCCTGGAGTTTACATTCTAGAAGGGGGAATTAGCCAACAATTAACCAAATAATCATAAGTACTAAGGGGAAAAGTGAAGCAAGGGAGTGAATAATAAATTCCAGTGTATTGGTTTCAAATAGGCTGGCCAGGTAGGCTTCATAGAGAAGGTGACAGTTGAGCATAGTTACATCTGGGTTGAGTTGTGCCCAGAAAGCTTAGAGGGGTCTTCTTAGTAGAACCTTTCCCATCTCAGTGCAATTATAAAATCTCTTTTGTCCCCTTTGCACCTCCATTGCTCTTCCTTCAGGTATTAACCACAAGCCCAAGGAATGCCTAGGACTCCTAGAATGTATGTATGCCAATCTCCAGCTTCAGACCCAGCTCGCCCAACAACAGATGGCTATTTTGGAAAATTTACAAGCATCCATGACACAACTGGCTCCTGGGAAAGAAAACAAGAACTCTTCTCTCCCAGCCTTATCTCGCAATCTATTGTTAAGTCACCTGCCCCAATTCAGTAAATGAATTGTGGAACAAAGTTATTGTGTATGTTTTCCCTGCTCTCTTCTCAGTAAACCGTTGATGGAATCTGGGCTTATATATTCTATATGTGGTTGGTTGGTTTACAAGATCGTATTAAGTGCCCACTGAGTGCAAAGCGCTGTACAAGGCACTTGGGAATGCATATTACAAGAGAGAGAAATTGTGGGGAGGGAGTTTACTATCTAGCAAAGCAGAAAAGACAGTTCATTGTAAAATTTAGCAGTACTCTAAGAGGGAATGGAAGTTCAGAGATAAAGATTAGTAGGATACTGGATCAGTTGTGGAAACTTGCCGGAGGAAGTGGTGCCACTTGATGAAGGAGCTACATTGGATGGCCTGGGCAGATGAAGTAAGGTAGTTCCATGTCAGTTGGAAAGCTTGGGCAAAAACCGAGAGGTAGGGGAATAAGTCATCAAAAATTAGGAAAAGAGGATTATTTTACCCCCAGAATGTAGAATGTGATGTGAAGCAGAATTGGAGCAGCTGAGAACAGAGCAGCTTTCCCTGGAGGATTGTTCTGCTAACAACTGTTAGAAGCTCTGGTTTTATTTGAAGCACCAGAAAGCCATTGAAGGCTTTCAGGTAGCAAAGGATACAAAATGGGCAAAACATTTTGGGGTGGAAGGAGGATGCAAGTGGAGAGGCCCCTGTGAAACTACCAGGGTCTGGATAAAGGGTTTAGATATAAAGACAGGCAATGGGTAAATCTTAGCTATATTGTAGAAAGGGACTAGTCTCGAGCTTGAAGAACCAAGCGACAGCATCCTGAAATTTCTAAGTTGGGAAATCAGTTCAGCTTTCATGGGGGTTCAAATCCAGCCACATGTTTTCAGTGTTTGAGAAGCGGACACCAGAGGTTGGCTTAGTCATTTGGACCACATTAGATCACTGCTTTCTTATACATTTGTGTTGGCAAGTTATTCTTGAGACTGAGACTAGGTCCTTTTTCCAGAAGCTTATTTTCCTATGGAATGTGGAGAAGATAAAAGGAGAGTTAAGCCTGAATTCAGAGATGAGAAAGTGAGAAAGCAGTGGTTGAGAAGAGAATTTCACATTGGCTTCAACTCTTTGAATGGTTTTTCAGAGACTTCTTTTTTAAAAAAAACTTTTTATTAATATTTTGTATTGGGGTATAATCAATTAACAGTTGTGAAAGTCCTGCAGTCAAATCCTGCTGGCCTTCAAAGTAAAATTCTCTGGGGACTCCTAGTCCTTTGCCGTTGTTGGGTTCCAGTGTCCTCCTCTCGGTGGTTGTTCAACAGCTAGTTGTGATTTTGATGGTCTCGCAGGAGGAGATGAGTGCATGACTTGGTCTGATAGGAGAAGGTGAGTGCCATCTTGAATCTGCTTCCAGAGAGAGTTCTTTATTGTGTATGAATAAGGAAGACTGAGCAGAGATGTATGTCATCAACCATCACAATACTGTAGTTATCCTCCAATTAAAAATAAAGTTGAAAAAAGGAAGACAGCAGGGATAAGGCTGAAGTGAAGCTTGAGGAATTGGGGTTGGGGATTGAAAATTTTTGATTAAGCTATTATTTGTGGAGAAAAGAGAAATAAAGTAATTTTAGAAAGAGGCTCTGACATTTGTGCATAAGTTTTGACCCAACTGCTTGGAAAGAGGAAGGATATGTTATGTCTGGAAGTATGTCTATTTCATCATCTCATCATCTTCATTAAAATGCAATTTTTGAGTAAGATCTGAATGGGGTCCCCTCTTCCCTTAGCCAGTGATCTCTCCATTCACACTAAAAATTTTAAGAGTTATGCTCCCATTAGAATGGCATCAAGAAGACAAAAGATAACAGTTGTTGGTGAGGATGTGGGTGAAAAAGGAACCTTTAAACACTGTTGGTGGAAATGTAAATTGGTCCAGTGACTATGGAAAGCAATAGAGAGATTCCTGAAAAAATTAAAAATAGATACGCCATGTGACCCAGCAGTTCCACTACTGGGTATATACCCAAAGGAAGTGAAAACAGTATTTTGAAGAGAGCAGTGCACTCCCATGTTTATTGCAGTGTTCCCAATAACTAAGATTTGGAAGCAACCTAAATGCCCTTCAGAAAATGAATGTGGTATGGAATGGAATATTATTTAGCCATAAGAAAGGAGGATATCTTGCCATTTGTGACAACATAAATAGACCTCAAGCACATTATGCTAAGTGAGAGAAGTCAGAGAAAGACAGGTACTGTATGATATCATTTATTTATGGGATCTAAAAAAACACAAAGTAAAATGGTAGTTATCAGGGGATGGGGGTGGAGGGATAAAAAAGTGATGTTGTTTAAGGGTACAAACTTTCAATAAATAGTAAATGGACTGGAAGAAACACAAGCTGGAATCAAGACTGCCAGGAGAAATATCAATAACCTCAGATATGCAGATGACACCACCCTTATGGCAGAAAGTGAAGAGGAACTAAAAAGCCTCTTCATGAAAGTGAAAGAGGAGAGTGAAAAAGTTGGCTTAAAGCTCAGCATTCAGAAAACGAATATCATGGCATCTGGTCCCATCACTTCATGGGAAAT
>NW_011494665.1:924405-930785 GCF_000754665.1 Bison bison bison | reverse complement strand
GTGTCAGACTTTTTTGGGGGGGCTCCAAAATCACTGCAGATGGTGACTGCAGCCATGAAATTAAAAGACGCTTACTCCTTGGAAGAAAAGTTATGACCAACCTAGATAGCATATTGAAAAGCAGAGACATTACTTTGCCAACAAAGGTCCGTCTAGTCAAGGCTATGGTTTTTCCAGTGGTCATGTATGGATGTGAGAGTTGGACTGTGAAGAAAGCTGAGCACCGAAGAATTGATGCTTTTAAACTGGTGTTGGAGAAGACTCTTGAGAGTCCCTTGGACTGCAAGGAGATCCAACCAGTCCATTCTAAAGGAGATCAGCCCTGGGTATTCTTTGGAAGGAATCATGCTAAAGCTGAAACTCCAGTACTTTGGCCCTCATGCGAAGAGTTGACTCATTGGAAAAGACTCTGATGCTGGGAGGGATTGGGGGCAGGAGGTGAAGGGAAAGACAGAGGATGAGATGGCTGGATGGCATCACTGACTCGATGGACGTGAGTCTGAGTGAACTCCGGGAGTTGGTGATGGACAGGGAGGCCTGGCGTGCTGCGATTCATGGGGTCACAAAGAGTCGAGCACGACTGAGTGACTGAACTGAACTAAACTGAAGCCTTACTGATCTTGATGTACCCTATAATGAACACAGACAACAGTATTGTACCATAATTATGTAATATGGTAAGTATAACTACAATAGCAATCATAGTATAAAATATAAAGATATCAAAAGTAACATAAGATATCAAAAGTAACATAACAAAACATACCGCACACACCTCAAATGTACACAATGTTATTTGTCAAATATATTCAATAAAAATTTATAATCAAGCTTAATGAAAAGGTATTCCATGTTCGTGGATAGGAAGACTCAATCTTGGGTTTTGGGAGTTGTTGTTGTTTTTTTTTGGCATGTGGGATCTTAGTTCCCTGACCAGGGATGGAACCCACATCCCCTGCATTGGAAGTGCAGATTCTTAACCACTGGACTGCCAGAGAAGTCTCAAGAAGACTCAGTCTTGTTAAGATGTCAGTTCTTCCCATCTTGGTCTATAGATTCAATGCAATCCCAATCAAAATCCCAGCAGATTACTTTGTTAATACTGACAAACTGACTCTAAAGTTTATATGAAGAGGCAAAAGACTAAGCATAGCCAGTACACTATTGAAGGAGGAGGAGGAGGAGGGGAGAGAATGAGGAAGACTTACTAAGTCTTCAAGACTTCATATAAAGCTACACTAATCAAGTATGGTATTGATGAAAGACAAATCAGTGGAACAGAAGAGAAAACACAAAAATGGACCCACATAGTCAATTGATCCTTGACAAAGGAGTAAAGGCAATCCAATGGAGAAAAGATAGTGTTTTCTAAACTGTTAACTGGACATCCACATGCAATAAAGTGAGTCTACACTGAGCTTACACCTTTCTCAGAAAGTCATATTCACTGAAAAGGCCCCAGAACTGATCAACTCTGAAGCAATGAATACCCCTAGCACCCAGAATATAGCCTTTAAGTGCCACTTTTTTCAACTAAAGGAAGCAGAATTCCTTAAAGAAATGACTATTTCCAGTTCTCTGGCAGGAAAAATACAAGATAGACCTGGAATATCTTATCGTATCAGGTAGGAAGAAACTGTTTAAGAATTGTGTCGGAAGAACTCAGGAGTCAATCTGAATAAGGCAGACTTTACTTGTAAAAATATATTTTGGTGAAAGTAAATGGGTAGGAAAAAAAACTACAATGCTAACAGCAGAGGAAAGCTAGAGGGGCTGTATTAGTGTCAGATGGTGTGGACTTCAAGACAAATTTATACTGCCAGAGATAAAGAGTGACATTTCATAATGACAAGTCAGGATAAACTGTTATATTCAAGCAATAGAGTGCTGCTGCTGCTGCTGCCGCTTCAGTCGTGTCTGACTCTGTGTGACCCCGTAGATGGCAGCCCACCAGGCTTCCCTGTCCCTGGGATTCTCCAGGCAAGAACACCGGAGTGGGTTGCCATTTCCTTCTCCAATGCATGCAAGTGAAAAGTGAAAGTGAAGTCACTCAGTCATGTACGACTCTTCTCGACTCCATGGACTGCCGCCTACCAGGCTCCTCCGTCCATGGGATTTTCCAGGCAAGAATACTGGAGTGGGGTGCCATTGCTACTTAGCAATAAAAAGGAACAAACTACTGATACATGTAACAAGGTGAACGAATCTCAAAAACATTACATTATACTGAGGGAAAGACATCTTGCAGAAAAGAGCATACATTGTACCATTTTATTTATTTGAGTCTCTAAAACATGCAATATTAATATACGATGGAAGAAAACCTAAGAACAACAATTGCCTCTGGGGATGGAGTGGGAATAAGAATTGACTGGGAAGGGGTAAAGAGAACTTTCTGTTTGATGACTCTATATTTTGATATAGGGTTGGGTTACACAGGTGTATGCATTTGTCAAAATTTATCAAATGATACACTTAATATTTGTGCATTTCATTGGATGTAAATTTTAATTTAAAAAGATAAAACTGTAGGGACTTCCCTGATGGTCCAGTGGTTAAGACTCTGAGCTTCCAATGCAGGGAACCACGGGTTCAATCCCTGTTCAGGAAACTAAGTTCTGCATGCTGCAATTAAGAGTTCCATGCCACAACTAAAGATCTTACATGCAGCTAAGCAGCTAAGACCCAGTGCAGCCAAATAAATTTAAAAATTAAATAAAAAACAAGAAAGAAACTAAACAAATATTAATCTCTAATTAATGATGTCCATCGGAGAAGGCAATGGCACCCCACTCCAGTACTCTTGCCTGGAAAATCCCATGGACAGAGGAACCTGGTGGGTTGCAGTCCATGGGGTCGAGAAGAGTTGGACACGACTGAGCGACTTCACTTTCACTTTTCACTTTCATGCATTGGAGAAGGAAATGGCAACCCACTCCGGTGTTCTTGCCTGGAGAATCCCAGGGATGGGGAAGCCTGGTGGGCTTCCGTCTATCGGGTCACACAGAGTCGGACACGACTGAAGTGACTTAGCAGCAGTAGCAGCAATGATGTCCATACAGAAGGGTTTAGTGATGTCTACAATTCACTCTGAAATGCATCCCAAAAAAAAAAAAAAACAGATGGAAGGATGGGAAAATATTTATGTGACAAATAGAATAAAATATTATTATAAAATTTAGGTAGTGGTAATCTATGAGTTTTCATGGAAAAAAGTAAACTTTTATGTAATTTTGAATATTTTCATCATAAAATTTTGAAAATGAAGATCGGTATATTTGAAGACACATACAGAAACTTATGCAGATGATGTTTGTGGTTTGCCTCAAAAGAACCTTGTTTGGGGTGTGGATGAAATAGGTCACAAGTGGTTCATTGTTTTATCTGTTTGATAGGTACTTCAGACTTAGGATAGACTCATCAATGGAATTGTTTTAAAAATGAGGTGTTTTACAGCATTTCTGCATTCTTCATGATGAGATAATCCTAAAAATGATAACAGTTGTTCCTTTTTTTTCATTTCTTCATTCACTCATTTACTGGTGCCTCTCACAATGCCTGTGGCAGACATTGATTTTGGAGCTGGATAGAACAGTTGACAGAACAAACTCTCCACCTCATGGAGTTTTCGTTTTAGTGCAGGGAGACTGATAGTAAGAAAACAAGTAAATAGTTATGTTGGATGACAATAAGAACTATTAAAATATAGTGTATAGTTCTCCAAGTGGGACCAGAGACTCCTGAGTGTTCCTAAAACCCTTTTAGGGGGTCTGTGAGGTCAAGACAATTTTTGTAATAAGTAATACTAAGACATTATTTGCCTGCATTCTCATTCTCTCAGTATACAGTGGGATCTTCCAGAGGCGACAGGAATGTGAGATCACAACAGATTGGAAACAGATATGAGAATCCAGTTACTTTTCTATTAAGCCAGACATTAAAGAGATTGGTAAAAAGGTAAAAAGATCATGGCATCTGGTCCCATCACTTCGTGGCAAATAGATGGGGAAACAATGGAAACAGTGAGACTTTATTTTCTTGGGCTCCAAAATCACTGCAGATGGTGACTGCAGCCATGAAATTAAAAGACACTTGCTCCTTTGGTAAAGAATCCACCTGCAATGTGGGAGACCTGGTTTCGACCCCACGGACTAAAAAGAGTTGGACATGACTGAGCGACTTTCACACACACACACGCATGCATCTTGGAAGAAAAGCTGTGACCAACCTGGACAGCATATTAAAAAGCAGAGACATTAGTTTGCCGACAGAGGTCCTTCTAGTCATAGTTATGGTTTTTCCAGTAGTCATGTATGGATATCTGATGTATGTATGTATGGAGAGTTGGTCCATAAAAAAAGCTGAGCACCAATGAACTGATGCTTTTGAACTGTGGTACTCGAGAAGACTCTTGAGAGTCCCATGGACTGCAAGGAGATCAAGCCAGTCAATTGTAAAGGAAATCAATCCTGAGTTTTCATTGGAAGGACTGATGCTGATGCTGAAACTCCAATACCTTGGCCACCTGATGCAGAGAACTGACTCATTGGGAAAGACTCTGATGCTGGGAAAGATTGAAGGCAGGAGGAGAAGGGGATGACAGAGGATGAGATGGTTGGATGGCATCACCGATTCAATGGACATGAGTTTAAGCGAGCTCTGGGAGTTGATGGACAGGGAGGCCTGGCATGCTGCAGTCCATGGGGGTTACAAAGCATCGGACACGACTGAGAGACTGAACTGAACTGAAAAAGGTAAATAGTGCTCTTGCTCTCACTAATTTTGTTTTGAATACTATATTTTTATTAAAAATATTTGTTAACATGAGGTTGCTTTCATTTTCAAATGAATACATGAATATTTTTAAATGTTCTAATTTCTAACAAGGTAAATATTGAAAGATATATACAAAATCTGTTTGGGGTCCTCAATTTTTAAGGGTGGAAAGGGGTCCTGAAATCAGCATGTGAAAACCCTTGGTGTAGTATAACGAGGGGAAGGGAGAGATTGTGGGAGGCAGTGGAAGTCTTACTGATAAAGTAGCATTTGAGCAGAGATGGGAAGGTAGAGAAGGAATGAGCCATATGGGAGTAGCACATTACAGACCAAGGGAACAGAAAGTGCAAAGGCTATGAGGAGTGCCTGGAATTCTGGGAGAACAGATAGGTCAAAATGGTTGCAGTGACATCACTGCAAGAAGAGTGGAAGGAGGTGAGGTCAGAGAGGGATGAGAACCCCAGACGACGTGTAGGGCACTGCAGGATGTTTTCAGGACTCTGGTTTTTACGCTGAGCGAAATGGGAAACCACTGGAGGATTGTGAAGAGTCATGTGGTCAGAAATCCCCTTATTTTTTTGGGTGTGCTGGGTCTGAGTTGCGCTGCAAGGGCTTCTGTTGTAAAGCGTTGGCTCTAGATGAAGTAGTTGCAGCACGTGGGCTTCTCTAGTTGCCGTTCGCGGCTTAGTTGCCCTGGAGCTGCCCCACAACGTGTGGAAACTTAGTGGAACTGAGCTTGAGCCCACTGCATTGGAAGGTGGATTCTAAACCACTGGGTCACCAGGGAAATCCCAGAAATACATTTTTACAGAATGACTGTAGCTGCTGAGTTGAAAATTGATAGAGGCAAAGGGAGGAGGAGGACACTATTTGATAATCTAGACAAGAGGCGAAGGTGGCTTGGAACAGGGTCATAGCTACAAAGGTGGTGAAAATGTTTGGAGTTGGAACATATTTTGAAGGTATAGCTCTCAGGATTTGGTGGTAGAAGGTATGATGTGTGAGAGAAAGAGAAGTCAAGGATGATGCTAGATTTTTGACCTGAACACTTGGAATGATGCAATGGAGAAGCCTGGAAAGGAATAAAAGGGGTGGATACAGAAGGAAGGTTTTGACTGTGTGAAATTTGTAATGCCTGTTACATATTTAAGTGGAAATGTCCGCCAGGCAGGTAGATACATGACTTGAATGCAGTGGGGAGGAGATTAAAATTCTATGGACATCAGTGTGTTAATGATATTGAAAGCCACAAAACTGGAGGAGCTAAGGAATGAAGAGGCAGAGAACACAGCTCTGGGCACCACAAGGTTAAGACTTCCATGAAAGGAAGAGCTACTTTCAGACTCTACTCTCCTTAGCTTTGATTAGAAAAGCTAAGATAGTCTTAGATGAAAACATGTTCAAGAATGAAAGAGCCCAGAAATTCCCTGGGTGTCCAGTGGATACAACTCCGAGCTTCCAATGGAGGGTGTCCAGGTTCAATCTCTGTTCAGGAAACTGGATCCAAATGCCTCAGCCACAACAAAGGTGGAAGATCCAGTGTGCTAAAACTAAGACCCAGTGCAGCCAAAATAAATAATAAACATTAAAAAAAAAAAAAAAAA
>NW_011494665.1:924115-924305 GCF_000754665.1 Bison bison bison | reverse complement strand
TCAATCACAGTCTGGATGTGCTGTACAGCTCTCTCTCTCTTGCTTTGAACCCCACTCAAAACTAATAGCCCTTCAAGTCACCTCATAAATGGTGTGGAGCAAAGTTCCCATGTGTGGAATAGGCTGCCATCAAAATCTAAAGAGTTCTGCCAGTTACTACTCTTCTTAGTGGTTCAGTTCAGTTCAGTTC
>NW_011494665.1:922368-924015 GCF_000754665.1 Bison bison bison | reverse complement strand
GGCAAAAAAAAAAAAAAAAAGGCCAAGTAACCCTTGCTTCACCATTAGGAACATAATGTGATTACTGGAAACAGAAGTCACTCTAATTCTTTTCCACCAATGTTTTCTTTCCCATACTTCCTTGTCTCTGATTTTTCAAGTTTTTCTCCTGCAGGCCCCTGATCAACTCGCCAAGCCATTCACCACTACTGTCCAGAACTCCGTGTATACTCAACCTCAGGCCACTTCTGCCATATAAAGTGAACAACTGGGTGTGATGCTCAAGGCTCCGGCCCTCCGTGTATTTCCCTGCCTGGTGTCCTTTAGGACCACCCCTGAACAAGGCTGTGATACAGCAGCAGCCCAGGGTATCATGATAACCTCAGTGTATCGTGCTGACCCATCTCTGGTCCAGACTGAGTTGTTCTTAACTTTGACTGACAAAGAAGTTAGGGGACTTCCCTGGTGGCACAGTGGATAAGAATCTGCTTGCCAATGCAAGGGACAATAGTTCAATCCCTGATCTGGGAAGATCCCACATGCAGCAGAGCAACTAAGCCCAAGAGCCTCAACTACTGAGCCCGATCACCTAGAACCTGTGTCTGCAACAAGAGAAACCACCTCAGTAAGAAGCCACAGCACTGCAGTGAAGCCCTGCCCACCACAACTAGAGAAAGCCTGCACAAAGCACCAAAGACCCAGTGCAGCCAAAAAATAAAAATACATAAATTTTTTTTAAAAAAAGAATTTAGAATGTACACCCAAGTAAATAGAATAGTATATGAACTCTCATCTATCCCTAACTCATGCTTAACCATGGCCACTCCCTCCTTAAGCCTGGCCTGTCCCATTCTTTCCCCTCCTCGTGATATTTTAAACAAGTTGCATATATTATGTAATTTCACTGTAAATATTTTAGTATGTATCAAGTACATTAATATCAACTATCCAGGATGTATTCAAAATCAGACCTGAGTTTTTATTCCTCTGTCAGTTTGTCCTGGAAAGTTTTCCGTGAGGCCATAGATATGAGTTGAGGGAAAAAGCACTGGAGCAAAGGGCGTAGACAGTCTGGACCACCACTTGATGTAATTAATTACCAAGCGTCTTTCGGATCTGCTCAGGCCTAATACGAAATCTGCACTTCCCCACGGTACAGTGGATTGTTGCAGTGCCCTCCCCATCTTATGACTGAACGGATCTGATAATGCCCAGTCAAGATGAGCAGCTCTAGATGAATAGTCTCCATGTCCCATAGTCAGTGCTGGGTCTGTGCTCAAGCCTTATAGCCCATTTGGCAAATGACAAGTCATTCTCATTCACATTTGGCAGAATTTTGCTCCAGAACCTCGAGTCTGTGTTAACAGTTCTACTGGGGTTTTCTAGAGACTCTATAATATTCTGAAGTGAAGTCGCTCAGTCATGTCCAACTCTTTTGCAACCCCATGGACTGTAGCCTGCCAGGCTCCTCTGTCCATGGGATTTTCCAGGCAAGAAAACTGGAGTGGGTTGCCATTTCCTTCTCCAATATTCTAATCCACTGTAAATTCCTTTGGATTCATTGTGTTTGTGTGTGTGTGATGGGGCTTTAGAGATGGGATAGCTTCAATCACAGTCTGGATGTGCTGTACAGCTCTCTCTCTCTTGCTTTGAACCCCACTCAAAACT
>NW_011494665.1:919098-922004 GCF_000754665.1 Bison bison bison | reverse complement strand
AGTCTTTTCCAATGAGTCAACTCTTCACATGAGGTGGCCAAAGTACTAGAGTTTCAGCTTCAGCATCATTCCTTCCAAAGAACACCCAGGACTGATCTTCTTTAGGATGGACTGGTTGGATCTCCTTGCAGTCCAAAGGACTCTCAAGAGTCTTCTCCAACACCACAGTTCAAAAGCATCAATTTTTTGGTGCTCAGCTTTTTTCACATGACCACAGGAAAAACCATAGCCTTGACTAGATGGACCTTTGTTGGCAAAGTAATGTCTCTGCTTTTGAATATGTTATCTAGATTGGTCATAGTGGTAGGAGATACAAAATTCAGCTCTTTGTCCTTTACAGAGGAGATGTTCTGGCATGCCTCAGATTACTGGATCCCTTAAAGTTTCTTCAGTGTGTCAGTGTTGGAGGACAGAGGGAATAAAAAGTGCCCACCAAACTGAGAAGGCATCTTGAGACTGAAAAATGAAGCAGGAGGCTCCATATATAATCAGCGGATCAGTGGTGATTAAATCAGTGGGAATGGGATTGGGTGGGCAATGATCCAGAAGCATTCACAGCTGTACTCCACACAACAGAGGGGCCACTGGGATAATATTATAGTTAACCTAGGGTATGGGGATAGGTGCTTGAAAACAAGACATACATTCCTAAGTTAAGATTTGTGAATGGATAAGTAGTCTTGTGGACATGAGGAATATGTCAAGGAGAGTTCATCATTGTTTGGGGTCTAACAGAGCATAGAGGCTACTTGGTCCTCGTGATTATTAGGCAATACCTATTAGCTAAAAAGCCCTTGGTGGCAGAGAAATGATTTGCTGCACGTTACAGTCCTGGGTAGGAGCAATGAAAGGAAAGGAGAAACTCCAAGGGTCCAAGAGGGCATCAGTTTGCTAATAGCTATACAGCCAAGAACCTGAATCTTCTGGTCTTACTAAACCACTTACCATCTTTCATGATCAAGTCCAAGTAGTACATCATCAATCCAGTGGACTGGCATGTGTTGGGCAGTGTCAAGACAATTGGATTTCCTGCAGACTGTTGGTTAGAGAGCAGGAGAGTTAATATGATCTTGTGGCGAGATGGAGATGATGTGCTGCTGTCCTTCCCCTATAAAGGCCACTTGCTTTTGCCCATCCTTACCAAGGAGGATGGAGAACACGCTTTCCAGACCAACAGTCACATATCGATGCTAGAAGCTGGCTGGTGAAGATACCACAGTCAGTGTGGCTGCTATGATTGGGGCTACCATGTGGTTAAATTTGTGGTAACTCATTCTCATCTACTTTGCTTGGCTTCTGCAAGAGCCAGACAAATGAATAATATATGAATTCTTGTGTATCCATCACTTAATCTCAACAAAACTACCATCCTATTATCCTTTAAGTATTTGATGATGATGCTAATGTGCAAGGGAAGAGGGTTGCTTCTGCTGACCTGGAGTGTTCAGGTCAACCTGGAGTTTCAGAATTCTCAGGTTCCTGCATCCCCAGATGTCTCCTTCTGGGTCTTTTAGTCTTACTCTTTTCCCTTCAGGGTCCTGACTCCGACATAGGAGACCTGCTGATGCTATGCACTCAGTCTCCTCTGCTGTCGTGCTACCCTCAGTTACACCCCATATCTGGTTTTTTCACTGTCTGCCCTGCAGCTTAGATGAGAGTCTTCCTAGAGGCTCTCTGACTTGCATGGTATACCTTGAGTTGTTAGTTGGTTGACCTGAGCCTCTAATTTTCTGTTTTTGAAGGTTTTCAAAACAGGTGAAAACCAGCCAATCCTCGTAATTACTGTTGCCCCCATCCCAAGGGTCATAGCTATCACAAATGCCTATCACTTCACCTTTTACCACATCCCAATCCACCACAGCTGAGGATCTTAGTCATCTTGATGCGATCATACACCAGGAATTACCGGCAATGGAGTCCTTTTCGACATCTGACTAAAGAGTGATACAGCTCCAAAATCCCATTCTAGTCTGGAACCAATTGTTTTAGCCAGTTTCTCCCAAAAGCAAGAATCAAATATTTTCATGCAGGTAGTTTATTTGGGAATTTGATCCAGAGAAATGGTATGCAAAGCAAGCGGCGTGAAAGAGAGAAGGGGAAAGATGATATAAAGATGTATCATTCAGTTAGCTACCATAGCACATGACTCTTGCTCAGTCTCACAGGACCTTTTGAGGAACCTCATGAAATGGATTTCAGAACCACCCACTTAGAGGAAATGCAAAGGGGAAATGTATCTATTGGCTCCTGACCCCCATTAGACACAGGTGCCCTACTATGGTTAACTTCCTATCTGAATCAGTCTAGGGTGCTATAACAGAGAACTATAGTGATGATCATTTTGTATTGTATAAAAATATTGAGGGAATTCCCTGGTGGTCCAGTGGTTAGGACTCCATGATCTCAGTGCCGAGCGCCCAGATTCCATCTCTGGTCGAGAGCTAAGATCCTGCAAGCCGCACAGCATGGCCAAACGAAACAAAATAAAATAAAAATCAAATCACTATGTTGTACACCTGAAGCTAATATAATATTGTAAGTCAGTTATACTTGAATAAGAAACAAAAACCAAACCAAAAAAAAAAAAAAGTACCACAGACTGAATGGCTTATAAATAACCAAAATTTAATTCTCATATAAAGAAAGCTAAGCACCAAAGAATTGATGCTTTTGAACTGTAGTGTTGGAGAAGACTCTTGAGAGTCCCTTGGACAGCAAGGAGATCGAAGCAGTTAATCATAAAGGAAATTAGTCCTGAATATTCATTGGAAGGGCTGATGCTGAAGCTGAAATTCCAATACTTTGGTCACCTGATTCGTAGAACTGACTCATTGGAGAAGACCCTAATGCTGGGAAAGATTGAAGGCAGGAGGAGAAGGGGATGACAGAAGATGAGATGGTTGGAT
>NW_011494665.1:891401-918998 GCF_000754665.1 Bison bison bison | reverse complement strand
TGATTCGTAGAACTGACTCATTGGAGAAGACCCTAATGCTGGGAAAGATTGAAGGCAGGAGGAGAAGGGGATGACAGAAGATGAGATGGTTGGATGGCATCACAGACTCAATGGACGTGAATTTGAGTAAGCTCCAGGGGTTGGTGATGGACAGGGAAGCCTGGTGTGCTGCAGTCCATGGGATTGCAAAGAGTCAGACACGACTGAGAGACTGAACTGAACTGAATTCTCAGTTCTGGGGATTGGACGTCTAAAATCTGGGTGCTGGTGAGGGTCTTCTTCCAACTTCTTGTATCCTCACATGGTGAAAGTAGGGGGAGAGAGCTTGCTGGGATCCCTTTAATAAGAGCACTAATCCCATTTATGGGGCTTCCACCCTCATGACCAAATCACCTCCCAGAGGCCCCACCTCCTAATACCATCATGTTGAGGGGGTACAGTTTAGAGTTTCAACCTGAAATTTGGGAGGCTACGAACATTCAGTCCCTAGCACCTCCCCCCTGGCTTCCCCTCCATGCTTCCCGGTTACATGTGCATAAGTCTTTGAGTGTGCTTGCATGCTAAGTCACTTCAGTCGTGTCCAACTCTTTGTGACCCCACGGACTGTAGCCCACCAGGCTCCTCTGTCTGTGGGATTCTCCAGGCAAGAATCCTGGAGTGGGTTGCCATGCCCTTCTCCAGGCAATCTTCCCAATGATCTTCTCCCGGCGATCGCCCGCCAGGCATCTTCTCCAGGGATCAAACCTGTATCTCCTGCATTGGCAGGCTAGCACCGCCTGGGAAGCCCATGAGTTTTTGTAGGTTCTTGCAAAGAAGCCCCAGGGGTAGAAATGGGAGGTATGGCACCGATTCCAAGGACAGACATTGTCAGGTAGGACCCGCCCTAAGCTGGTTGAAACTTATGTGAAACCATAACCACAGCATTAGCAGAAGCAAGAGGGAAGGGCCAGAGAATTTACAGAACAAGTGCCTGTTATAACGTGCTAGTGCCTGTGGGGAGTCTTCATGACAGTATCTCAGAGGGAACTGCAGGGAGGCATAGAGCAGAGGGAAGCTGGCTGGTGGGCCTGAGCAGCATTCCTCCTGTGCCCTTGTCCTCCTGGCTTCCCCTCAGTGGGGCTGAGATTTCACTAACTACCGTTCCTCTTCCTTCTTACGTGACTGTGTTTCCCAGAGATCCTAGATTTTTTGCCATTACTTCCTCTCCAGGTCTTGATTCCTTTTGGGTTCTTGGGCCTTTCTAATTGCTCTGAAGCCAAGAGAAAGACCTGGAGAAAAATCTCTGAGAGGAGCCTGGGTCCCTCCTCTTCTACACTGGGGGGAATTGATGGATGGAAATCCTGGGACCCTCACAGCCTTCTGGTCTTATCCAGAGCCTCCAGCGCAGAGCGCTTCACTCCCTCTTTGCAAACAAGCCCTCTGCTGTAGGCTTCCTCTGACTCAGGGGTTTGGTCTCCCCATCCCTTTAAAGCTGCTCCTAAATGAACCAGAGGTGCCAGGCATGGTCTTCTACTCAATCCTGGCTTTACCACCACTTCTGTCTCTGGGCGAATCGGGCCAACTCTTGCTTGGCAGGTCCTTCGCTCTATGTACTGATGCTTGACTCCTGAAGATGGGATGAAAACCAACCAGATGGCAGGGTCCCTTAGGTAAAGACCTCACAAAGCAGGCAGTCAGGTCTAAAGGACCGAAGCAGTAGATACTCTGAGACAGGAGGTGATGGGTATATCTGATTCAAGGACCACTGTTTGCTTCTGAACTGAACACTTCCTGAAAAAATCTGAAGATGGGTCAAGTTTTTGGTTTGGATTTTTCATGAAGTATGACACTGTGATAAAGAAGTGAAACCATTCTGTGATCTCAGGTTTGACTAGTTTGTCCTCTAGGCGGGTTAAACTATTAACTCACCTCCTTGGTGAAGAGGGTAAGCCGTTATGGAGCTGTGTTTCCCTGAGGTTCTGAGACACTTAGAGCTAGAAAAGGCCTGAAAGCTCCCCAAAACATAAGCATGCGTCAGAATCACCCAGAGCGCTTGTTCCCTGCATACTGCGGGCCCCTCTCCAGGAGTTTCTGATTCGGTAGGTCTGGGGCAGAGCCTGAGAGCTTGCCCTTCTTAACAAGCTCCCTGGTAGAGGGTGCTAGTACTGCTGGTCTAGATCAGCAATCCTCAACTTTGGCTACCTATTAAAATTGTCTGGAGAACTATAAAAGAAAAATACTGGTGCTGGGACTCCACCCAAACCTATTAAACCAAAGTCTCTGTGGGGTGGGGGCTGCTGCTGCTGCTGTTGCTAAGTTACTTCAGTCGTGTCCAACTCTGTGCAACCCCATAGACGGCAGCCCACCAGGCTTCCCTGGGATTCTCCAGGCAAGAACACCAGAGTGGGTTGCCATTTCCTTCTCCAATGCATGAAAGTGAAAAGTGAAAGTGAAGTCGCTCAGTAGTGTCTCACTCCTAGCGACCCCGTGGACTGCAGCCTACCAGGCTCTTCTGTCCATGGAATTTGCCAGGCAAAAGTACTAGAGTGGGTTGCCATTGCCTTCTCCAGGGGTGGGGCCAGGCATTAGTATTTTTTCAGAGTTTCTTCCCCAACCCAGGTGATTCAGAGGGACACTGGACAGTGTCCCTACCAGGCCAGCAGGGTTCACATGAGGAGTGGGTGCTGCCATGTCAGTCTCTCACAGTCAGCTGCTGAGCCTTTTCAACTTTCCCGCAGTGGTTCTGATAAGGGTGCTTTTGGCCACTAACTCTCTGGGTCCATGATTCTCCTGCCAGGAGTTACCCAGCTTCCAGCCCCTCTGCAGGAAGCCCAGTCTCCTCCCAGGGCAGCAGGTCTGGGTGCTAGAAGGCTCTTGTACCTAAACCTGGGTCTGACTCCTATTGCTTTCTCCAAGCCCTTCAGTTCAGTCTAGTTCAGTCGCTAAGTCGTGTCCAACTCTTTGCGACCCCATGAATCGCAGCATGCCAGGCCTCCCTGTCCATTTCCAACTCCTGGAGTTCACTCAAACTCATGTCCATCGAGTCGGTGATGCCATCCAGCCATCTCATCCTCTGTCGTCCCCATCTCCTCCTGCCCCCAATCCCTCCCAGCATCAGAGTCTTTTCCAATGGGGGTCAACTCTTTGCATGAGGTGGTCAAAGTATTGGAGTTTCAGCTCCAAGCCCTTAGTAAATCAATTTCACAGTGAAGACAGGAAGCAGTTAACCCCCCTCCCCGAGTCTAAGACACCCATTGTCCAGATAAAGCAGCCCCAGTTCCTTTACCATCCTCCTCTGGTTTCATCTGAACCTGCCTCTCTGTTTATTGCGCATCTCAGATGTGACAGCTCTAACTGAATCCAGAGCTTCAGGTGTGTCCAGAGCTTGGAAAATAAAGTTCAGAAGGGGAGAGTCAGAATCCTGGAGGAGTTCTCTGGGTACAAATTCCCCAAGACACTCCACCCCACCAGCCCAGTTTCTCCCTTCCTGAACTCAGTGCCTTTTGGGGTTTTTCACCTGATATTTGCAAACCACTTGGCAGGAATTTAGGGCTTCCCTGATACCTCAGTTGGTAAAGAATCCACCTGCAATGCAGGAGACCCCAGTTCAATTCCTGGGTCAGGAAGATCTGCTGGAGAAAGAAAAGGCTACCCACTCCAGTATTCTGGCCTAGAGAATTCCATGAACTGTATAGTCCATGGAGTCGCAAAGAGTTGGACACAACTGAGTGACTTTCACTTCACTTCACTGGCAGGAGTTTGGTGCAGTCAAATCACCAGTTTCAAGGAATGGCACATTTTATTATTATCTTTTTGGCTGTGTGGCAAGGCTTGTGGGGTCTTAGTTTCCTGATCTGGGATTGAACCTGAGCCATGGCAGTGAAAGCGCCAAGTCCTAACCACCGGACCACCAGAGAATTCCCAGTAGTGACACATTTTAAAACAATACAATTTAAAACATGTTAATGAACTTCACATTAATGAAAACTCAGGGGTTTTTTTGTCCTGTTCTTGATGGTTTTTCCTATTGCTGTGTAACCAATGCGTAGATTAGTACCTGGCACACTGCTGGCTCTCTGCATATTTAAATGGCTAATAAAATGAAATACTTAGATAAATATTTATTGAGTGAATAAGTGGGAAAGATACTATTGTTTACAAATTGATCTAAGAACATAAGATAACCCAAACCACTCCAGCATTGCCTGGAAGAATCCCCATGGACAGAGGAACCTGGCAGGCTACAGTCCATGAGGTTGCAGAGAGTTGGATGTGAAGCAACTTAGCACGCAAGAAGATACGATGGTTGAGACCGCACGGAGAGCCGGCCAGGGAGCCCAGCCCAGCCAGCGGCGCGGGGCCCCTCTTTCCTGTCCGCTGCCACCGCCCAGCAGATGATGGTGTGGGCCTCCCGCTCCAGGGGAGCTAACCTGCTTCTGGCTTGAGCTGTGAGCGCTGGAGCTGCAACCCTAGGGTGAAGGTGTTGGTGCTATGAAAGGGAGGCGGGACCCTGTGTTCACTTAGCTCCACCACCGGCTGCCCAGCTGTCTCAGGGCGGAGGGCCGGGCAGAGAAAGCAGGAGGCAGAGGAAGCAGTAGGGAAGGACAGGCCCTCAAGGGTGGAGATCTAGAAAGAACTCCCAGCAGCATCGGGACTGGTTCACCTGGCGGAGTCAAAGTCCTGTCTTCCTTCAGTCAAACATTGCTGGCCCAGTCCAGAGAAAAGGTGGAGGTATAAATCCCAGTGGGGCATCTAGCACTCTATGTGGAGAGCACGCAGCCAGGACCCAAAGGCAGGGAGTCATACTTGAGGTGGGCCTTGAAGGTGAAGTCTTGTTTTAGTAGAAGAAGGAGTGTTCTGGTAACAGCCCAGACTAGAGTACAGAGTCTGGAAAGCAAATATCAGCCTGGAGGAAGAGACAGACTGCTTCGGGGAGGGGTCTTCTCAGTTCCCTACTGGAGATGGGCTGCCCACCAGTGGCTCAGATCAAACATCTGGGCACCATCCTTGACTCCTGTATTGGTCAGCTCAGGCTGCATAACAAAAGCCCATAAACTGGGTGCTTCGACAGCAGAACTTTCTTTTCTCACAGTTGTGGAGGCGGGAAGTCTGAGATCAAGGTGCTGGCAGCATGGTCTGTTTCTGCTGAGACATCTCTTCCTGGCAGCAACCTTCTTGCTGTGTCTTAACTTGGCAGAGCAAGCAAGAATGAAACAGAGCAAAAGGGGCAGGGGGCTGGGGGAGCTCTCTGGTGTCTCTTCTTATAAGGGCACTGATCCCGTCATGAGGGACCACTCTCATGACCTCATCTCAACCTGACTACCTCCCAAAGGTCCCATCTCTAAATACTATCACCATGGGGGTTAGCACGTTGACGTATGACTTTTAAAAATTAATTATTATTATTTGGCTGCATTGGGTCTTAGTCGTGGCAAGCTGGCTTCTCTCTAGTTGTGGCGTATGGGCTCAGTAGTTGAGGTGTGTGGGACCTTAGTTCCAAGACCAGGGATCGAACTCACATCCTCTGTGTTGCAAGGCAGATTCTTAACCACTGGACCATCAGGGAAGTCCCAGACATGTGACTCTGAGGGCACACATTTCAGTCCATAGCAACTCCTTTTTCTCTCAGATATCCATCATAAACCTTGTCAGTTCTACCTTCCAAATACTTCCAGAACCTGCTACTTTCCACACTGTTACTGCTACTGTCTGCTCTTGCCTGGATTGTAATGGTAGCCTCGGGACTGGTCATCTGCGACTGCTTAAACCTACAGCCATGCTCCTTAGGCAGCCAGAGGGATCCTTTAAAATAATACTTCAGGTCATATTATTTCTCTGCTCTTGACCCCTCAAATTGCTCCCCACTATCTTAATAGTAAGGTCCAAACTCCTCACCAGGGCCTTGAGCCCTCCACCTGCTGGCCCTCACACCCTCCTGCACTGCCCCCTTACTCACTGACCTCTAGCCACACTGCCCTCCCTGCTTCTCAACCCAGGGGCAGTGAACTTGCTCTTCCCTCCACCTAGGAGTCTATGTGATCCCCTCTCACTCCTTCCATCCCTCTTGAGCCTCCCCTAGTGATCCAGTCTCGTAACCCCCATCACTGTATCCTCTAGCTCAGCTTTGTTTTCTTCAGCAAACCTCTCATGACATCTAATGTATCTATTTGTGCGTGTGTTTGTTGTGTGTCTCCTCCACCAGGACAGCAGCTCCAGGGGGGCAAGGACAACGTCTATTTGTTTGGTGCCCTGGACTCAGGGTTGAAAGCAGGGCCTGCTTGACCTTGCAACACATGGCTCAATAAACAGCTATGAAATGAACGGCTGAATGGTCATGACCTTGCTTTGTTAAGAGCCTCAGATCTCACGTTCTCTCCTGTGCCTCAGGAGCTTGGTACGCTGGCGGGGCTGCAGGAGGGAGTTCGGAGCAGGGAGCCATGTCGCTAGATGTGCACTAGAGAGGCTGAGTTCTCCTGGGCTCACAGCCCAGTCTGATCACCCTTCTGCAGCTCCTGTCAAACCTTATGCACTCATCTTATGACCTCCATTCTGGCTGCTCCCCGCTTCTGTGCCTCCCCAGGCCCTGGGCAGAGAAGATGTGCTTCCAATCTTCACAATGTCCTGTCCTGGGTTGTATATGAAGAATATTTCTACTCACCTGCTCCCTTTCCAGAGAAGAGAGGTATTCATCACAAAGTGTCTCTCACACTTGGGGATGGGGCTGGCCTAGGAGAGGGAGAAGGGTCCGATGTCTGGACGCCTGAACAACAGCTTCTGGCAGAGGGAGGTAGCAGGACTTGAGCTTTCCTGGCTGTGGTTTTGGCTGATTTGGTGATGGTGGCAGAATCCTTAGGAGAAATGCGGAAGGGAAGCTGGGGCAAGGACGTGGCTTCCCATCTCCCTGCTCCCTTTAGCTGCAGTCACCTTCACGTGACCCATTTCTAGAAGCAAGTCCACTGCACCCTGGATTCCCTTCTGGATTTTCTCTCTCCTTTTGGCCTGTACCACATGGCTTGAGAGATCTTAGTTCCCCGACCAGGGATGGAACTCCAGCCCTTGCAGTGAAGGGGCCCAGTCCTAACCACTGGACCACCAGGGAAGTTCTCCCTGGTTTTTCTCTTAAGGGACTCCAGTCAGGCCCTTGAGAATTAGCAGAACACAATTATATTTTTAAAACTAAGGACTGAGGGCCAGTTTCTCCCATGTCCTTAGCTGTTAGCAAAGTTTTCCCCATGTCCCTAGCAGTTAGAAAAGTTCTCCTACCACTACTAAGAGGAGGAATGCAAGGCAAATAAAGAAATGCTCTACAGCTTATTGATATGTTTCCTTATGAACGAGAGTCAGAACTGTGACTATACTGCTGAAGGCGTACTACATGTCCCATGATTTGTGGACGTTAATCCTCACAGCAACCCTTGTGGTATTAGTACTATTATTGTCGCCATTGAACAGATGAAGAAACTGGGGTTCAAGGCATGGTAAGCAACTTCTCCAAAATCCCTTTTGGGCAGAGCTGGGATTCAGTCCTCTGTCCCTCTCAATCTGAAGACACACGCTCACCTTCTGATCTTTGCTGTATTTCAAAACTTCCTGGTCAGGAATTGACCACAGAACCCCCCCGTAGGATCATGAGAATTGTACCACTGAGGCAGAGCTGCTGTCAGGACTGGGGAATCGAGACTACATCTCATCTGCCTTGGTGTCCTGAGGACAGAGCATGACTCCCCTCTCTCTGGTGGTAGCAGAACATGGAGGCAGTCCTCTAGAATCTAGCCCGTAGCAGGAAGGCAAGCAAAATGCGTTACATGAATGAGAAGCTTTGAAATGAGATCACTGTGAGGTCACTGCCTTCTGACCAACTTCTTTCCCAAGGTATTGCCATTTTCATTTTACAGATGAAGAAACCTTAACAAACACAAGTAATCTAATTCTGGCAATCTTTTATGCGGAAGCTATTCTGGTGAGCCTCTGGGGACAAAAGGCCATATTTGATTTTTACAAACGGCTTTATGTAAACACAATAATATTTTTATGGTGCCACTGTGGCTGTAGTTTTTGGGAAAAACTGAGCTCTGGGGTTTGTCTGCCCCCAGAAAATAGGTGCCTAGGAGTTCCCCAGTATAGCTTCTTTTTCTATTTCCATATCAGACTGTTAGACAAAAAGGAATCTTTCTGCTCCACCTTAGCTGTGAAATTAGGCCAGATCTCAATGTAAGAATCACTTCCCCTGGGAAGCCTTCCCTGATCACCCCCAGCAAGGCCTGGGTCCCGGTACGACCTGTCTCCCCTACCCTTGGCAATACTACTGCCTGCTGATTCATCTGCACCTCCACACACAGATAGACCTCCCGCCCCCACCCGGGGATATATCTCATTTCATTGGATTGCCAACAATTAGCACCATGTCTGGCACACAGCAGGTGCTTAATATATATTTGTTGAATGAAGGAAGCCTCCCCAAATCTCCTCTACTCAAGAGTTGTTATGTCACGGGGCCTGCTGGTCCAAAGGCCCTTCCTGAATGTGCTTTTCCTAGCCCCCAGACCTGCTGGTCACTCACTCCAGCCAACAACAGGAGAACGCATCAAGGTGGCTGTCCCCTCCATCCTTTCCTGTCACCAGAGGCACATGTGCCCATTGTTTGTTGGAGTCAGCAACCCATTTACCCTCTCTGCTCAGCCAATCGGAACAATAATAACAGCATCTGTTGACTGCCTACGAAAATGCCAGCACTCCTCAGCAATTATTTGTAATTCTCATAACATTTCCACAAAGGGAATATCATTTCTCCTATAGATAAGGAAACTGAAACTCAGAGAGGGCTCCACAATTTGCCAAGGTGATACAGCAAAGATGTGTTGAGTGAATGAAAGAATGAACAAACAGGAGTCTTACTGATTCTGGTGCTTTAGTACTTTTCTCTTTTGTTCCCCATAAACACTGGGAAAGCTCGATGGAGAAAAGAAGCCCACTGGTTTTGAGGATTCCTGAGCCAAGAGAGCAGTGAATAGGCAGAAGGTGACCCCAGTAGAGAACAGCTCCAAGCAACCCCGAGTTACTCAGTAACCCAAGCCCTGGTCCCCATGAACAGCCTGGCCAGGCTGGGCCAGGGCAAGCAGCACACACCAGTTCCCTTTGGCCACCCTCAAGTGCCCAGCTGACCATAGCTGGAAACTGGAGATGGAAGGTCAAAGATTGGGCAAACCACCAGGGCAGGCAGGATGGGCGCTGGTGACGGAGCTGGGGCCCCTCAGAGGCGGTCAAGGGTGGAAAGACGGGTGAGAGATGAAGCCTTCCCCCCAATTCCATCAGAATTTCCAGGGCTGGAGAAGGCAGGAGGGAGGGCCAAGGGTTCTGACAGCACTTGGCAATCCCAAAGAAAACCATAGACTGAGATTCTCCATAGTGGTTGGTGGGCCAGGAGAGCCCCCAGATGTAGGCCTGCCAGGAGAGCCCACAGAGGGGACAGGTGGGCCAGGGGGACCCTCAGAACGGGAGGACTGTCAGGACCCTGTTCTCTGTTAGACCAGGGGTGATACCATCTGGTACCCACTAGTTGTGAGAATACCAGGATCCTCCTATAAAGGCTGGTGAATAGCAATTGCCCAAAGGTCTCCAAGTGTG
Organism: Bison bison bison; assembly: GCF_000754665.1. Taxonomy (NCBI): domain Eukaryota; kingdom Metazoa; phylum Chordata; class Mammalia; order Artiodactyla; family Bovidae; genus Bison; species Bison bison. Next base: position 909,395 of record NW_011494665.1, on the reverse strand, counting down.
CCTTCGAGATACTGGCCCAGCTATCCTGGGCCTCCCAAAGGGCTCCCTCTAGACCTCCCACAATCCAACACATAAAAGGTGAACACCTGTCAGGGCTGGAGGCACCCAGCACCCAACCGTGTTATACATGTGACTAGAACCTCAGGTCACAGCCCCCAAAGCTGGCTCAGGGTTGACACTAAGTGAATATTGTGAATGAATGAATGAGCAACAGAGGAAAGGAAAAATCAGAGATTCAGAGGGATTCAGAGACTAAGAGAGACAACAGGTGGGACAGAGATGGAGGAGGCTGGAATTACGGTGGAAGCTCCCAGAAGATGCTGAGAAGACACAGACCCTACTCCTTTCTCTTTCGAATTCTGGTGCTTTTGAAAACCTCTCCTTTTAAGGGCCTATCCAGTCCTTGCCTGTGCAACCCAGGGCAACCCCCTCTTCCAAACAGGGCTCAGGAAGCAGACTGCATCTTTGGGGCAGAAGGCTGGATGTGGCAGGAAACCCCAGATGTTGAATGATCTGAGAGTTGTTATCCAAAGGCAGCTGATCAGACATCTTCTCCTCCCCCGCCCTCTTCCCCTGCCCCACCACCTGCAGACTAGCAAGAAAACAGCCATCTTGCTGACCAAGTAGTGACACAGAGCCTTGGGGCCAGGGGCCACCAAGGGCCAGAGAGGCTGCTCCACCTGCTAGAGCAGTGCTATCAGAGGCAGCTACCACCCTCCCACACCTGCCCGGTTGGGCACCTAGAATCCAACTGTCCTGCAGAGTCCGTGCTGGACCAGAGGCTTAGGCCTTGAGGGGAAGTGGGGAAGGAGGTGAACTGGGAGGTGGCAGAGGAGAAGCAAGGTTGAGCCCTACTTGGCATCAGCTCTGGGCAGTGACTGGTCCCTATGGCCTTAGGCTACAGCCCATGGGAACGGCAGCTCTTCTTTCAGGCCAGGGTCTGGGACATCTTTGCAAACTCCCACAAGCCCGCGCCCCCGCCCCCCTACCCCTGTATAACAGCCCCCTCAGATAGGTGCGGCTAGGCTGTGGGTAGTGGAGACACAGGACTTCTCCCACCACCAGCCCTACTGGGCTTCAGGTTTTCTTCTTTGAAGCCCTTTGTGGGCTGGGTGTCAGAACCAATAACACAAAGGTCCTCCACCTGTTCAGAGGTCTCCAGGGGCCCAGCACCCACTAGACAGAGGCCACGTTTCTCTGCCTGCTGATACCCACCCCCAACCTCAGTTTCTGAGCACCCTGAACATGCCCACGGTTTCTGTTTATGTGGGTCCCTTCTTGAGATGTCTCCTCTCCTTTCTTCACTTACTCAATTTCCAGGTTGTCCTTCCAGGCTGCCTTCAGGCACCACTTGCCAGGAGGCAATTCTCCAGCCCAGTCCCCTTCCTTATCGCCACTTCTGTAGGCTCTGCAGCTTCTCCTCTGGGCTCCACAGTCTCTGTGATTCCTGGGTCACACATTTACCCCAATGGCAATTCAATTCCCTCCTAAATGTCTCTCTCCTAACTGGACAGTGGCTCCAGGAGGGAGGGCTGATCTGGCTCATCTCCAAAGCCTGGCTAACAGCTATCCCCTCGTTGTTTGTCTACCAGGACCCCAGTGGATACAAATCCTGCTTGTGTAACAAGGGGCTCTTGACTCTCAACTGAGAAGACCTTCCTACCACCTATCTTCCTGTCTTTCAGGCTGCTGGGGGCAGCCCAGAACCTCTCATATCACACTGGGTGTTCAGGGAACCCAGGTTTCAGTGGGCCCCTGCCCAGCCTGCTCCCAGGTTCAGCCTTCTGTCCTAGAAGTGTGGTGGGGTGTAAATGCGAGGAGGCTTGGGAGTGGGGTAAGGAACTCAACTGTCGAGACTCAGACCTCCCTGGCCACGTTAATCATCAGTACCTACAGAGCCGGTTCTTTATCTCCGATCTCCACTGGTTTTTCAGTTGGGGAAAAGATTGAGTAACACTTCAACTCTCTCTTGTATCAACCCTGGAGGGGTCCGGTGGGAGAAGCCTGAGCCCATCGAGGTCGATTATTCTTTGGGAAACACTCTCTAAACTAACATCATGTTTGAGGGGGCGGGTGCCCTCCCTTCTTTCTCCCTCCACCACCACCGGTCCCGCAGCTGTGCCGGAGCAGGGCAGGACACGGGGAGCCTTTCCAGGGTTATTTCCAAGGATCTGTCCCAACAGGAACGGCATCAGGGTCAGCTGGGCCAAAGGAAAGAGGACCTGGGGCTACGAACGCCCCGTCCTCTCCCACTCCTCGCCCCGCCTCACGTCTGGGGCCCAGGCCCTCGCCTTTCCCGCGACACCCTGCTTCCTGGAACTGGGATGGGTAACTTGAGCGCGGTTAAGACGGCCCTGGCAAGCCTCCTCGTGGTGGGCGGGGCCTGGCTCGCCCCGCCCGCCCCTGGACTGTCTGCTCGCGCCACGCGCCTGGAGCCACAACCGAGTTGGAGACTCGCAGCCTCTGTCCCATGGCCTGGTCTCCCCGCCACTCCGCAGGCCGGCGACTGCAGCTGCCCCTGCTGTGCCTCCTCCTCCAGGGCGCCACCGCCATCCTCTTTGCGGTCTTTGTCCGCTACAACCGTGAAACCGACGCTGCCCTCTGGCACTGGGGCAACCACAGTAACGCGGACAATGAATTTTACTTTCGCTACCCAAGTGAGTGCGGGTGAGGGCGCGCGGGGAGCTAAGACCCTAAGTTTCCCTGGTGTCTTGGCAGGGAGTCCAGATCTACCCCTAGGTGGGCTACCCTCTTGCTTTGAGATGAAGGTGCCCCAGATTTATAATTATATGCTTTCACTAGTGTCTGCCACGTTCCAGGTATTATGCCAAGGGCGGCACATGCATTTTCTCCTTTAGTCTGTGAAGTAGACAAAGATGGGGAAACTGAGCTAAAAGAGAGGTTAGTTGGCTGGTTCAGGGTCCTGCTGTTAGAGTGAGCGAGCTGGGATTTGAACCCAAACCTGAAGCTCCAGCTTTACCTACTGTCTTGTTGGCCTAGCTGGGCTTTGCCTAGAGACTTTGTCTTTCTCAGGCCTCCACCCTGAACACAAGGAGAAAAAGAAATCCTCTGGGCAGGGGAGGTAGGGGGTGGGTGGGGGAGACAGTGATGCAGGTAATAGCTGTGAAGGCAGCCAAGGCCAGTGGGCTCAGACATTTCTTCCCCAGTCCCCCAAAGCTGATTCTTCCAGAGTCAGAGAAAAAATGATGTAAGGAGCCACCAGCCAATCACAGAGTAGCCGCCCCACAGCCCTGAGAAGGAGGCAAGGCAGGGTCATTAACCCATTTCACAGAGAAGGAAGCTGAGGCTCAAAGGGGCTGTGATTTATTCAGGATCACCTAGTATGTGAGTGACAGAGCTGGAACTAGGACTTGGTCATCCTAAGCTCTTCGGAAAAGGCAATGGCAACCCACTCCAGTACTCTCGCCTGGAAAATCCCATGGACCGAGGAGCCTGGTAGGCTGCAGTCCACGGGGTCGCTGAGAGTCAGACACGACTGAGCGACTTCACTTTCACTTTTCACTTTCATGCATTGGAGAAGGAAATGGCAATCCACTCCAGTGTTCTTGCCTGGAGAATCCCAGGGACGGGGGAGCCTGGTGGGCTGCCCGTCTATGGGGTCGCAGAGTCGGACATGACTGAAGCGACTTAGCAGCAGCAGCAGCATCCTAAGCTCTTAGGCACCGCAGCTCACCTGCCTGCTGACAAGGCCCAGGAAGGAGAAGTTTAAGCCCCTGCTTCATGTTGAGGACAGAGCCTCTCCCTCAAGGTTGGGGGACCAGCCTTATGACTCAGCTAGGACCAGGGGCACCAAATCTCCCAGGGTTTGTTACAAATGTTTGAGCAGGTCTCTAAGCCTCAGTTTTCCCCATCAGAGCAATGAGAAGAAAGGTGCCTCCATTTGAAAGATATACATTCAAACAAGGCCCAGAATGTGGGTGTCTCCTTTAAAACCCCAGCTTTTATTACCTTACTTTCTGTGTGCAGAGCTGGTGGCAGCTGTCCTCACCTGACTGTCTTCCAGCCCCAACCCCAACACCATGAAGCTCACAGTGCTGAGAACTGAGAGGGTGAAGCAGAGGCTTGATTTTGTTCAGTCGCTCCATCGTGTCCAACTGTTTATGACCCCATGGAATGCAGCACGCCAGGCTCCCCTGTCCTTCACCATCTCCCGGAGTTTGCTCAAATTCATGTCCTTTGAGTCGGTGATGCCATCTAACCATCTCATCCTCTGTCGGCCCCTTTTCCTGCTGCCCTCAGTTTTTCCCAGCATCAGGGTGTTTTCCAGTGAGTTAGCTCTTTGCATCAGGTGGCCAAAGTATTGGTGGAGGCTTGGTCCTAGGCAGAGGGGGCTACAGCTCCTCCTTTCCCACATATCACCCCAATTTTGGCTGCATGAGTGAGCCATGGATGCTGAAATCAAAGCCACAGAGCTGGGATGGGAGGCTCTTGGGGTCATGCATTTGTCCAGAGAGATGGGGAGTTGGAGGGAGAACAGTCCATGGACTGAGAGTTGTAAGCTCTTGCTCTAGAGTCTGACCTGGCTGCCTGTCATGACCTCCTATTTGCTTCTCCCATGGGCCTCAATCAAGGCCTCCAAGCCCTGCTTGCTTCAAAGGCCTCCCTGACCTTCCTTGCCCCTCTGTTGCATGATAAACTCTCCTGAATGCACAGCTTTCTGTCCCTGGATTGCAGTAGGAGGAACAGCAGTGGGAATCCTACCTCTTTCTGCACAAGGTTTTTGTCCCTGTGGACTTGGGACCCTGGGGATGGGTTGGAAAGGAGGGAGGTGTGAGGTCCCTGGAGCCTGGGGCTTTGATGCGCCGAGTCTTCACCGTCCCTGTGTCCAGGAGAAGTGGTCAGGGCCAGAGGGTGGTGTGGCCACTGCCCTTTGATTTGGGAGATGAAAGGGAGTTTTGCCGCTGTTGTTAGGCAGTGGGACTAGCCAACGCCAAGGGCATGGCTGCTCTGAGTGTCTGCCTGTTATCTCTACAGGAAGGGCCTTCAGAGCCCAGCTGGTTCACTCCTCTCCGGGTTGGAGAGAGAACCAGAGAGGTAATGCCACTGCGCAAGATGACACAGCAAGTCAGCCCACCTAGAACCCGGCCTCTTGACTCCCCATCTTCAGCATTTCCCCCACATTACAAACCTCTTATTCCATGAGATAAGTCATGGAAAATAAGAGGGGGAAAAGACTAGGGGGAAAGTCTAAGTGTGCAGGGGACTCAGAAGCAAAGATGAGAAAGGGTTCTAAGAAAAAATATGGACAGGTTCTTTTTTGTCTGTCTCTGAGACCTTACTTGCAAGAAGAGGGATTTAGGACAGATGGAAACAGGATCTTCCTGAGGTGGGGGTAGCAGTGTGTGTGACTGGGACCAGAGTGGTTTGTAACTCTTCTAGGAGAATACAGCCTGATCTGCCCTCTTAAAGGCAGGTGGAGGTAGAGTGGTGGGGAGAGATGGCCTCCCCAGCTCACCACTCCCTTTTTCCTGCTACTCATATTTTATATCCCCTCTTTACAGACAAGGAAACTGAGGCTTAGAGAGGTTAAGTGACTTGTCCAAGGTCACACAGTGAGAAGTGTAGGGATGTGTGTGTGTGTGTGCATGCGTGTGTTGGAATTTAAAGCCAGCTCTGTGAGATGCTAAAGCCCCAGCTGTCACTGTTCCCTTGTCCTACAGTCTGACCTTGTTCAGGAATCATCTGGTGGGGTTGGGGAGAGGCAGTAAGGGAAGGAGGGAGGGTAATAGGTGGCCCTGGAGGGCTTTTATCTTCTCTCCAGCCAAAGGTGCATGAGTTTGGAGGCGTTGGGGATGTGATGGGAAACAGGTTCCATGCTGCTTGACCCAGGGATCCCCTGAAGGGAATGTTGAGGGGTCATCATATCTATCCCCCTGCCTCCAGCTGGAATACCCCCTTACCCTCCACAGCCCACAGAGAATGTCTGTGTGGAACATTCCACGGAATGGAACGAATAAAGGAGATTTCTTGGTGTTTAGATTCCAGGTGAAAAGCCACTGGATTGAGTTTTGATTCCAAACAACCCCCAGGTGGGAGATGTAAATGTTATTGCTATTTAAGACAAGTTCTGGAGCGGTTTGGGCACAGAGCCCTGTGACCCAGCCCCGTTTGTTGTCTTGCTGTCCTTGGGCAAAAGAACAGACATGGCTTCCCCTTTACTGTTTGCACAAGGAGAAAGCAAGTCAGATGGGGAGGCTGAAAGAGCTAAGGCTGCATACTGAGATCTAAACAACACCTCTCCTTTTCTGTTGGGTTTTAAGATCTGAAAGGGAAGAGCGATCTGGGCGACTTGAGGAGTGGGCAGGGCTGGAGAAGGGGCACAGTGGTGGGGACATCTAATGAGGCCACTGGACCTTCACCCCCTTGGCCCGGGGGCTGCGTGTACCCAGCCCTCTGCAGGGGCTTGCAAACTCCTTTCCTATCAGCCCACACTCAGCACACACACACAAATTTGCTTCTCTCAAAGTTATTGATTGCATTCTGAAGTTCAGTAGTACATATTTGGCTTGTTGATGGTTCTTATTTGTTTGGCCGTGCTGGGTCTTAGATGTGGCCCTCGGGGTCTTTAGTAGCCGCACGTGGGATCTAGTTCCCCAACCAGGGATTGAACCCAGGCCCTCTGCATTGGGAGCAGAGTCTTAGCCACTGGACCATCAGGGAAATCCCTTGTTGTTGCTTCTTTACCTTTAAACAAAAAAGGTGATTGTGATTTTTTTTCTTTGTGATCTGCCTCTTTCTACTTGAATTCATTTACAACAAAAACATGTGAATTTCAGTTATAAGAAAAGCAGAGAAGAACACAAATAATGAACACTGTGAAGGCCTATAGCTGATATAGTTGAAATTCCCATGTAGCTTTGGGCTATAGGCAGCCAAGAAAAAGGGGAAATATGGACAGTTACATGTTCTCATCAGAATAAAGGAAGCCTCACATATGTGATTCTTTGATTCCTTTGATGTCTGTCTTCCAGCAATAGCTACATTCCCAGAGTCTGATGCATGACTGCTTAGGTTTTTTTGTTTGTTTATTTATTTTTAGTTCTATGACTTCTTAGTAAACATCTAACACATGAGTGAAGGAAAGCAGATCAGTTCCTTGCTCCTTAGGGGAGATGACATTTCCTAGGACTAAGTTCCAGGAGAAATTTCCCACCTGGAGCTATGAAAGGAGAGTTTAAGGTCATGGTTGGTCGACCCTGTTTCTCAATAAGTTATGTACAACAGATGCAATAATGCACTCAAATGTTCCTCTAGTGTTTCTCAATTAAAGCGGAGGATAGCACAGCATTACTGATACACAGACCCAAGACAAAGGAAACAGGACGAGATGTACTGGCCGAACATCACCCGAGGTTGTGTTTCTAGCCCTGTTTATGAGTAGATGGTGGGCAGGGTACAGAACAAAATAATACAAAGCAAATTGTATGTATCTCATTTTCAATATGGCTGCCTATTATTTTAGATTTTTGTACACAGACTGGAAAGCAAACAGAAAAGACCCCAAGTGTCCCTCCCCAGAAACCCCACTGACACTTAAAAAAGTCAAGTGATTCATCTATAAAATTAAGATATCCAAAATATAGAAAGAAGCAAACTGTAGGGTAAAATCTTTCCCATAAATCTTCTTTTTCATAAGTGGCCATATTGCAAATCTCCAGGGGGCGTTATTTGCACCAGAATTATATGGCTCAGCAGCCCTCCCCCTGCCTTCAATTCCTTTTTTCCCTGAGATAACCTCTTAACAAAGTTATTAAAGTTATTTTATACAGTTCTACAAAGTTAACAGTTATTTTATCAATTAATTTGTAAAATGTAAAACCCTAAAAGTGGAGAGGCATAGATTCTGAAGCATGAGGAATGGAGATTAGACATCAAGATGAACTTCCAGCACAAAGGCCAGAACGGGAAGAGAATTTCCATCATGGAGGGCAGGGGCTGCTGCAGGAAACCACACAGGAAAAGTGGGGCTTTTCCCCGGTCGTAATGATCCAGGGATTGGGCAGTTGAGTTGGGTAGAGAAGAGAGCAGAAGGCTCTACTCTCTTGCTCTGACCTGGGGACAACAGGGATGGTGGGGGTCCCACTGCTCCAAGCTGGGCAGCTCTGCACCAGTGAGCCAGGCTGGGAGGCCGGGCCATGCCTTGGGGAATTTTATAGGCTTGGCTCTAGCCTCAAGGCGGCTCTGGCTGGTGAGAGCTGGGGGGTGCAGCAGGATTGCTGACTGGTCCATGGGTGGTGGCCTGAGTAGTCCCAAATGCCCCCCCGCAGGCTTCCAGGATGTGCATGCCATGATCTTCGTGGGTTTCGGCTTCCTTATGGTCTTCCTGCAGCGCTACGGCTTCGGCAGCGTGGGCTTCACCTTCCTCCTGGCCGCCTTTGCCCTGCAATGGTCCACGCTCATCCAGGGCTTCTTCCACTCCTTCCGTGGTGGCTACATCCTTGTAGGCATGGAGAGGTGGGCAGCAGTGGCCTCCCTGGCTCCCCTAGGTCTACCTGGGAGGCCCCTGCCCAAGGGACCCAGCTCAAGCCTGGTCTTTCAAGTCTGCTCCCTGACCTAGGTTTTTGACCCGTCAGTCAATTTCTTTTAGGTACCCTGCCTGTTCTTGTTGTCTGATTTCTTCTCCCATCCTTGACCCACACCTCCCTTTAGGCCCCTCATTACTCATGAACTGTTGGGAGGATAGACAGCATCATGGAAAAGGGCAGTGCTCGCTGTTGATTCAAAATCTGGTTCTTCCACTTGTCCTGGGTTTTGTTTGCCAAACCCCAGAATCTCCACAAAAAAGGGAGGTGATCCTGTCCCACCTCCCAGGGAAGAATTTAGCCTGGTGCATTCATTGCTCCCTCCCCATCCCCCTGGGCTGCCCTTGTTTCCAGCCCCCCCTCACCCTCTCCATCCGAACCCCCCAGCATGATCAATGCTGACTTCTGTGCTGGGGCTGTGCTTATCTCCTTTGGGGCCGTACTGGGCAAGACTGGGCCGGTTCAGCTGCTGCTCATGGCCCTGCTGGAGGTGGTGCTGTTTGGCCTCAACGAGTTTGTCCTGCTTAGCCTCCTGGAGGTGAGTTTGGATGGGGATGGGGTGCGGAGTGGGCATGGCCAGGCCCTGAGCAGGGAAGGCATAGGGCAGGAGTGGGGCAAGGGGCTGCCCCTCCACCTCAGCCCCACCTCCCCAGGTGAAGGACGCAGGAGGCTCCATGACTATCCACACTTTTGGTGCTTACTTCGGGCTGATCCTCTCCCGGGTCCTCTATAGGCCCCAACTGGAGAAGAGCAAGCATCGCCAGGGCTCCGTCTACCATTCGGACCTCTTTGCCATGATTGGTGAGGCCTCCCGAGGTGTGGTGGGTGAGGGGCCAGTTCATATCCAGGCCTGGTCTCGGGGTGCCACCTATAAGTCTTGGGGTTCTGGCAGGGAACTCCCTTCCAACTCGGACTCTTCCATCAGAGCCTGGGGACTCTTGCTTATCATTTTTGGTAGTTTTATGACAGGTTTTTAGACCTCAGAGCTCATGGGTCTCAGGGCTCCATCCCAGAAAATGTTCATGAAGGTGTTAGTCACTCAGTCTTGTCCAACTCTTTGTGACCTGTGGACTGTAGCCCGCCAGGCTCCTTTGTCCATGGGATTCTTCAGGCAAGAATACTAGAGTGGGTTGCCCTACCCTCTTCCAGGGGATCTTCCTGACCCAGGGATCGAACCCAGGTCTCCTGCATTGCAGGCGGATTCTTTACTGTCTGAGTCACCAGGGAAGCCCGAGATCCATCCCAGGGGCCTTTCTAAATCCAAGTCTGATGGTATCTATCTCTGTTTAAAGGCCTTCAGGGCCCCCCTACCCACAGTTAAATACCGGACTCCTCAGTCAGGCATACTGGCCCGTGCAGTAATTTGCTCCCCTTCCCCTCCCCACTCCCTACCTCTTTCTCCCCCTCTGTCTCCAGCCAGACTCAGCTTCTCCCCATCTGTAACCTCTAGGCCTGTTCCCTTGGTGCTGCCTCCCACCTCCTGAGGACACTTCCTCCCAGGAGATTTCCTGGAAGCCCCAGCACTCTCAGGAGAGAAGGAGAGGTCACAGGTCACCCCTGGGAGGAGTAGGGTCTGGCCTGCAAGCACCTCATCACCACCTACTTCTTCTAAGCCTGCACCTCTGCTCTTGTCCATTCACTGATGAGTCAGGAAAGGAAATTGATATTTTACCTTTTTGGAGATAGTACTGAGTAGTTACTGAAGTGCCCATTCTTACATAAAGAAGAGACTAGCCTTGTGTTTCTTGCTCACATCTGGGTGTGTTGTGAAACAGAGCTTATGGAACCCTAGGTCAGGGGAGACCTCCTTGCCCTTTGATAAGTTTGGTTTGAAGTCCAGAGGCCTCCCGGAGATTTCTGTGCTTTCCTGGGAGGCTTACATTCTCATATTTCCTCTGCCTCCCAGCTCCTGCTGGACAGGAAAATGGGTCTCTTCCTTGATTCCTCCCAAAACTCTTCTCAGAACATACATGTGTATGTGTGGTAGATTTTACTGCAGACTATGGAGGTGCAGAAGCTACATCACAACCCAAGGACCACTCAGAACTAAGGGACACTCCCTCAAGCCTCTCTGCCACGCTGGCCCTCCCCACAGGGCCCCCAGCCCCCTCCTCCATTGCCCCCCACCTCTCCCTCCAGGACTGACCTGGGAACCTCACAGGGCAGCAAGGCCTATGGAGCTCCCAGTTCCTGCCCGAGACGCCCAGGCCCAGCCCGTCAGTGCTCGGGCCAGGGCCCACCCTCTCCAGGTGGCAGTTGAGGTTATAAAACAAATGATTTTCCTGTTATGGATATCAAGTACCAGATTCGTGCCTGACATGTGGTGCCCTTTGCCTTTTTTTTCTTTCCTTTTCTGATACTTAAAACAAACTCAACCCCTCCTCACCCCCCATGGTTTTCAATCAAGTAACTAACACCCTCTCATGCCAGTACCCTTCAGTGGTACCAGTTGTTAGACATTTAGTACCAGCTAGGCCATGGAAGACACTTGAGAGTCCCTTGGACAACAAGGAGACCAAACTAGTCAATCCTAAAGGAAATCAACCCTGAATATTCATTGGAAGGACTGAAGCTGAAGCTGCAATGCTTTGGCCACCTGATGTGAAGAACTGACTCATTGGTAAAGACCCTGATGTTGGGAAAGATTGAAGGTGGGAAGAGAAGGGGACGACAGAGGATGAGATAGTTGGATGGCATCATCGACTCAATGGACATGAGTTTGAGCAAGCTTCGGGAGATGGTGAAGGACAGGGAAGCCTGGTGTGCTGCAGTCCATGGGGTCGCAAAGAGTCGGACCCAACTGAGCTACTGAACAACAACGAGGCCATGGTTGGATTTCCCTGGTGGCTCAGCTGGTAAAGAATCCAGCTGCAATGCAGGAGACCTGTGTTTGATGGCTGGAAGATCTCCTGGAGAAAGGAATAGCTATCCACTCTAGTACTCTTGCCTGAAGAATCCCTTGGACAGAGGAGCCTGGCGGGCTACAGTCCACGTGGTCACAGAGTCGGACATGACTGAGCGACTGACACTAAAGTAACAAGCTGTGGTTAGGTACTTGGTATGCATCATCTCATTTAGTCCTCACTTCCTGAGGTATGCGTCACTATCCCCATTTTACAGATGAGGAAACTGAGGATGATGAGAGTAGGTGACTTGACTGCAGTTACACAACTTGTACCTTGCGAGGGAGTCACTTAATTCCTCTCATTCCACCTTTCTGCCCACCGTTAAGGGACCATCTTCCTGTGGATCTTCTGGCCTAGTTTCAACTCTGCACCCACTGCCCTGGGGGACGGGCAGCATCGGACCGCTCTCAACACATACTACTCCTTGACCGCCAGCACCCTCAGCACCTTCGCCTTGTCAGCCCTTGTTGGGGGGGATGGGCGGCTGGACATGGTATGGGGAAGAGGCATGGGGAGAGGCAGAGGGGTGGGCCGGGAGACCAGGGAGAGGTCTGAAACCCTGCAAGGTTGATCCTCCAGGGGGACAGGTAAGGGCAGAGGCTCAGGGGACTGCAGATGCACTGGAGGCGTTGGGGCCAGAGCAGGCGGTGAGGCTAGGACCGCGTGTGAAGTCGAGGATTAGACGGTGGAGAAGCAGCAGGTGGCACTGGTGGGCGGGCTTGGGGTGGGTGTGGCTGTGACGATCAGAAAGGGCCTCCAGAGCCTTGCTCTTCTGTGCTCCCTTAGGTCCACGTGCAGAACGCAGCGCTGGCCGGAGGGGTTGTAGTGGGGACATCAGCTGAAATGATGCTGACACCCTTTGGGGCTCTGGCGGCTGGCTTCCTGGCTGGGGCCATCTCCACACTGGGGTACAAGTTCGTCACGGTACATAAGCCCCTGGGCCCTGAGCAGGGCAGGGCGTCTTCACACCCTTCCTCCTCTCCAGCAGGCCTGGCTGGGGGGGACACACGAGACTCATGATTGGTGTCCTGTCTCCAGCCCATCCTTGAGTCCAAACTCAAAGTCCAAGACACATGTGGTGTGCACAACCTCCATGGGATGCCGGGGGTCCTGGGAGCCCTCCTGGGTGGCCTTGTGGCTGGGCTGGCCACCCGTGAAGCTTATGGAGATGGGTGAGTTCTCCCCACCCTCACCCCACCCCCAATCCAATGGAATCATTATCCCCCTGAACTAACTCCCTCAGTCTATTCCTCCTTTTGTGGGCCACAACCACCTCCTCTGGTCCAACCTGCTTCTTTCCCTCCTCCCCCGCTCCTGCTCCTGACCAAAAAAAAGCTGTCTATTCTCTTTCATTCATTCATCCATACCCTGGAAGCTGAAGAAACTGGGGTGAACAAGCCTTGGGACTGCCTTCTTGGTCCTCGGTCGAGTGCAGCAGAAGGTCGTTGAATAAATGATTTCAACAGTGTCATTATTAAAGAGTCAAGGAAGAGACACTGACCCTTAGGATAGATTTTTGCACATCAGGGCTCAGGGGAGATGGGAAGCAAAAGTAACCCTCAAACTGAGCCTTGAAAGGTGTGAGGGTGTTGCTGGCACACTGGGGAAGGGAGGGTGTTCCCCTCCAATGGGCTCAGTTGGAGCAAAGGCCTGGAGGTGATTCAGCCTGGCAGGCTCCCCAGGGCCCTTTCGGCTGCTGCAGAAAGCGGGGCAGGGCACTGATGCGCTGACCAGCCCTGGCTTCGTGCTCCATCTGTCTCCCCACACCCTCCTCTCCTTGCAGCCTGGAGAGTGTGTTTCCACTCATAGCCGAGGGCCAGCGCAGTGCCACGTCTCAGGCCATGCACCAGCTCTTCGGGCTGTTTGTCACACTGACATTTGCCTCTGTGGGTGGGGGCCTTGGAGGTGAGTGACCTTGGCTGGGGTCGGGAGTTGGCAGGAGGAGCCCCAGGGAGAGCAGAAGACGGCGGCGGCGGCTGGGCGGGGCGGGGGTGGTGGGGGGTGGGGTTCTCTGGAGGAAGGGCCACTGGATCGATCCCATTCCCCTGACATTCGTTTACTCTATTGAACACCTACATCGTGCCAGGAGCAGCGTGGGGTTATGGTGTTCAGGGGTAACTTCCTCCAGGTAAGGAGGACCAAGCAGGTACTTTCTCCCTTCTGGTCGCAAAGGAAGGTGGGAAGCCTGCTGACCAATCCCTCTCCTCTGCGGCTTGGCGCGCTGCTCCCTCTTCCCACTAGAGGGCAGCCCAGCCTCAGGCTGAGGCCTGTGGCACCATGTCTCTGGGGCTGGGGCTAGGGCTGGGGTAGGGGCCGGGAAGGAAGAGGCCTGGCTGGCTCATCAACAGACTGGGGCACAAAAACCTTCCACAGAGGCAGCCTGCTCACTGATGCCAGGCCAGGCAGTCCCTCCTGATGTCTGGCCTTCAAAATTAAACGTATGCTTCGGTATCCCCATCTTCCTGCTCTCAGATCCCCAACTTCCTGATCTCAAGATTCCTTGAGATCTTATTCTTAAATAAGAGTTCATTCATTCATTTAATTACTTATTTACCCAAGAAACACTTCCTGCATCCCTCTTGGAGAGGAGCCCACAGAAAGCTTATGAGCTGTGGCTCATGACAGACACTATTTGATCTGTTCCCGCCGTGCACACTTTGGTATGTTACTTCTCTGAATCTTGGTCCCCTTTTCTGTAATACAGGGATCCTATTCACCTTGTAGGGTTGCTGTGATTACTCAGGGAGGCAGTGCTTTGTCACGCATTTTGCACAGGGCCTAGCAGAAGTGGCGCTTGATAAACACTGCTGTGATTTGCCTGTGCCAGGCATCCCATTGACCTCATGACTCCCAGCTCCTCTGTGCCCTGTGGTACTGGGTAGCAGCCTCCCCTATGGGGGCAGCAAAAAGCCTCACACACTGTCCCCTACTGCCACCAGGGCTCCTGTTGAGGCTGCCCATCCTGGACTCCCCGCCAGACTCCCAGTGCTACGAGGACCAGATTTACTGGGAGGTGAGATGTGCCCACCCCTCAGGCCCTTAGGGCCCTATCACCCTCAAACGCCCCCTTCCCTGCCTCGCCTCCTCGGTCCAACCTGCCTCTTTCCCTCCTCCCCCGCTCCTGCTCCTCTGGGGTTCACCCTTCAGCTGTGGTCTCCGTCCTCTAGAGCTGACCCTTCACCTGCTCCTCCGTCCCTGCCCTCTAGGTGCCTGGAGAACATGAGCATTTAGCCCAGGGATCAGAGGAGACAGAGACTCAGGCCTAACTTGCTTCCAGCCCTTGGAAGGATGCTCTCCTTTTAGAAGAGGATGACAGTCTACTGTGGGGAAGCTCCTCATTATTAGCTCCCATCACTGCTGCTGCAGGAAAGAAGACAGGAGCTCCTTTCCATAGGGAGCCTTGGGGGAGGGGTGGTGGAAGGCTGGGGAGATGGTGGAGCCAGGTGGCTATAACTGGTCATGGTGAGGAGAGAGCCTCACACACCCCCACCCCACCACCCCACGCCCTGCAAGTGAGGCACTCGAGGGACTGCTGATTCACTGGACCAGCATCACTCAGTTACTGTGAAGCCTGAGCCAGGGCCTGGCTCTCTGAGGGTGATAAATACCATGGTCACCAAGGACTCTGACTCCTTTATTTTTGTGCATTGAGAATTTGGGGAGTTTCTCGCACCATCTAACTCACAATATTAGAACCTCAGGTGAAAAAAGACCTGACTGGTGACAACATCCTGCCTCCTTGAGACTAAGGAACTCCCCCTAGGATGCTGTCTTCTATGAGGGCAATGCCCAGACTGCACTGTCTTGCTTCCAGAGACAGGGAGCTCATTCCCCTCCAGCAAGTGTGTGTTTGTTACAAGACAGCTCAGTCTGCTAGAGAGCTCTTCCTATTCTAGAATGAATGCCACTCTTACCCTCAACTTGGGTGACCTCTGAACACAGTAGGAAGAGAGCCCCGGGAGGCTTAAGAGTAGCATAAGGAATTCTTTTGCCACTAACTCCTCAGAAGCTGGAAGCAGCCAGCCTCCAGGCACCAATTTAGGTCCCTGTCCGGAGTCTGAGGAGTGGGGACTAGGAAGGGCAATTCAGAGTTGCTGTAGGGAATGGGGAAGGCAGGCCCAGGGCTTCCGTCGGCCTGATACCATCGGACCACCAGAGGGCGCTCCAGTCCCAGCAGAGGATGATGGGGCCTTCATGCTCCAGCATCCTCTACCAAGAATGGAAGTCCTTCCTGCAGCCTAATGGCCTTCCTGCCTGCTTCAGCTCTGGTCCTCACTATTGCTGCCACAAGACTTTTCTGAGCGCCCACTCCCCATCACATGTCAGGTGGTGCTAGGGCTTCCAGATCTTTCATTTGACTAGGAATCCATCCTTCCAGAAGACCAGAGCTCTTTTCCCAAACCTGAAGTGCTGGGAGCCCCTCTGCCCTCTCCTGCCGCTCCCCAGGCTTCTGACAGGAGTGAACAAGACTACAGACCTCTTCCTCTGGACCAAACCCCAGGAGGGATTTCTGGGGCCTAGTCCTAGGAAATGGCAACCCACTCCAGTATTCTTGCCTGGAGAATCCCAGGGACAGAGGAACCTAGTGGGCTGCCATCTATGGGGGGTCGCACAGAGTCGGACACGACTGAGGCGACTTAGCAGCAGTAGCAGCAGTCCTGGGATAGGGGCAAAAGGTGTTCCCATGAGGCTCCATCCTCACTGTAGTTAAAGGGACTGAGCTGGGCTAGAGAAAGAGGACAGCACAGAGCTGAGGAACAAGGAGGGCTGTTGAGGGACAAGTGCTCCATGGGACCACCCCCCTCTTTGTGGCTCAAACAGACTTGGTGTATCCCTCCGTTTGAGTTCCCCTCCTTCCTCCACAGCCTCCCCTGCCCCGTTGCTGGCTGGGATCAGTATGTTGGAGGGAGATCCTTGTGCTGAGGCAGAAGGATGACTGCTGAGATTGGAGAAAGGTATCCTGTCCTGTGAGCCCCAGGAGGGTGGGAGTCTGGACAAGCAGAGGCCCATCCCCCATTCCATCCTGCAGAGCCTTCGCTCTAGCCCTGGAAAGATCCAGGTACAGTCAGCTCACCTGTTCTGCCCCCAAGCTCCCTGAGCAGTCCTCTGAGATCTGAAAGACTTATAGGAAAGGAGAGAGTTGAGGATAAGACCCTCCCTGCCCTTGCTTGGTCTGGGTGGGTAAAGCTCTGATTTATGAGTATTCATTTACACATACCACTGGCATTTCCCCACCTGATCTTTTCCTGATCACTCTGGTTATTTTCTGACCATAACCAAATCTCCTCCAGGCTTGACTAAATGGGGCTGCTCCAGCCCAGGCTGGTCACTGCTCCCAGCTCCATCCAGGGAGGCTTCCTGAAGAAGTGACAATTGAACCCTCCCTGGGAGAGGACAGTTACCAGCTTCTAAGGGAGGAAAGGCTGCAGGTCCCAGGGTGGCCCGCCAAGAGGTCCTTGGGAAAGGAGGGACAGCGTGGTAGCTGCCCAACAAGAGATGGCCCTGAAAATCCTGTAACCAAACAGTTGAGGCTCCGTTACTCCCTGGAAGCCGCTCACAGCCCAAGACACTGCTGAGATCTACAAGATCCAGCACCCTGGCTTCATGGCTCAAGGGACTCTGTCCAGGGCTGAACTCTGCGAAACCAGGCCCTTGTTTTTTCAGTCTACATTTCCTCCTCTCCCTCCCATAGCTCTTCCTCTGGTGCCCAGCACCCCGGTGGGCAGTCCATAGATCATTCAGTCCGAGTGAAGGACTGAACCATCATCATTTGCAGTTTGGGTATGGAGTGCTCCTCCATCACTGCTTTCAGGCAGATAGCTCAGAGGGCAAGAAATGTCCTAGCCCCTAGGGTATCCTAGGAGCCTCTCTGCTGCCCTGCAACTGAGCCCCTCCCCCATCTTTCCTGTAGCCCCTAGCTCAGCACCATCGGTCCCCCGCACTTGGTGGCCCATCCATTCAGGCTGGGTCAACAGGGTGACAATGAGCAGGTCAAGGAGATGGCGGGGACAGGGGCCAAGGGGGCTCCTTCCTTACCCCTTCAGGACAATGAGGCCTCTGCCCCTCAGGGACAGCCCCTCTGATCACCACCATTATTACTCTCAATGCAGGACAATCAGACACTTGCCCACTCATGAACTCTTGTCTGTCCAGCCCCAGTGCCCGAGTTCTGGGGACAATGATGGACGAGGACCCTGAGCCCCTGCTTGCCTCCCAGGGCCCCACTGATGGGGAAGACCGGCTGAGCTGGGGGTCAGTGTCAAGCCAGCAAGGTCAGAACCCTTAGGGAAGGGTTTCTGGAGGTGGTCACTGTTTTGGAGTATGTGTGGCCGATAACAGGGCTTCCGGGCCAGACATCTGGGGGAGAGGCCCAAGGTTCCCCATGGACCTCAGGGTGCTTCTGTGCCTGTGTGGCCAGACCCGGCCCTTCACCACCCCCAGGCCAGGAGCTCCGAGCTGCTCCTGTGACCCCTGGAGGACCCCGCCCTCCGAACCTGCGCAGCCTGGGAAAGGCCTGAGATGCCCCGCTATTGGGATTCAAATCA
>NW_011494665.1:890893-891301 GCF_000754665.1 Bison bison bison | reverse complement strand
AGGAGAAAAGGAAAGATATACCCATTTGAATGCAGAGTTCCAAAGAATAGCAAGGAGAGATAAGAAAGCCTTCCTCAGCAATCAATGCAAAGAAATAGAGGAAAACAATAGAATGGGAAAGACTAGAGATCTCTTCAAGAAAATTAGTGATACCAAGGGAAAACTTCATGCAAAGATGGGCACAATAAAGGACAGAAATTGTATGGACCTAACAGAAGTGGAAGATATTAAGAAGAGGTGGCAAGAATACACAGAAGAACTATACAAAAAAGATCTCATGACCCAGATAATCACGATGGTGTGATCACTCACCTAGAACCAGACATCCTGGAATGCATAGTCAAGTGGGCCTTGGGAAGGATCACTATGAACAGAGCTAGTGGAGGTGACAGAATTCCAGTTGAGCTA
>NW_011494665.1:875917-890793 GCF_000754665.1 Bison bison bison | reverse complement strand
AATGTCCAACGGCCTGTGAGAATCCCCCTCTGCCGCCGCCGCGTCTTCCACCGCCTGAAAGGGGCTGGCGGCCAGGCCCGGGTGGGGGAGGCGGCCCCTGCATAGGGATGAGCTATCGTCCCGGAGCGCCCGCCCGGGACAGAGTGCCATTGTCTCGGTGCGGCTGTCTGATCGCCCATCGGAGCCCGCCAGCTCCAGGAGGAAGGCAGAAGACGAGCAAAATCAGGCCTTGGCGCAAGGAAGGGGTGGTCACCTGTCCCTCCACTCCTACTCCTCTCCCCAAAGAGCCTTAACTTTAGGGTCAGACTGTGGTGGGCCCCCAACTTGGCTCCCCTGCTCACTAGCTTGATGGCCTGCACAAACCAGTTCATTTTTCTGAGCCCCTGTATCCTGAAGGCTAAACCTAACCTAGAGTTTCTGCTCTTCCCATTCTCCTTACCTGTTAACTGCCCTCCCCATCTCCATCATTTTTTCACATGACATTGATCTGGGTTGTCTCTGGAGCCAGTTTCCTTCTAGAACCTTGAGAGAAATACTCATGGTTTCCCCAAAACAGGTTATTGGACAAGGTGAGCCCCAGGCTGAGTCCAGGCTGCCTTCCTGCTTCCTTCTGCTGCTACCAGTTAAGAAGGCCCACCTTTTATGGGAGAAATGCCAGCCATGCAGGCCTGAAACTTCTCCAGTGACTAGAGGTTCAGCGACGGTGGTGCCACACAAAATTCCCTCCCACAGGTGAAAGAGTGTGTTCCTCTCCCTGCAGCCCAGGAGACTGCGTCCACCTAACACACTGCACTGTTCGGCACTGGAGGAAAATATCTGGACAGTGAGCAAGAGACTCTGTGCTTGGAGCAGAGTCCATTTTAGCTGGGAATTTGGCCCTGGCTCTTGGGTGTTTGCAGGCTGAGCTCCAGTAAATGGACTTTCAACTCTGCAAGGTGCAGGACCTGATTTCACCTTTCCTAAATTCCCGAACAGGCTCAGGGTCCACAACTGATGCCCTAGGGTGAGAGCTATTTCAGAAATGGTGCCTGGGCCCTTCAAGCAGTGATGTTTCTGGGACTCATAAGGTTTGAGGTGGCAAAATCAACTGGAGCAACAGCAAAATGAGAACTGACTGGGGAAGTTCAGGTTTTCAGTCCCAGTAAGGCAGGTTTCCCTGGTGGCTCAAACGGTGAAGAATCTGCTCATGATGCGATGCCGGAGACCCGGGTTTGATGCCCAGGTCAAAGAAGATCCTGGAGAAGGAAATGGTAACCCACTCCAGTATACTTGCCTGGAGAAGTCCATGAACAGAGGAGCCTAGTGGGCTGCAGTCCACGGGGTCACAAAGAGTCAGACATGACTGAGCGACTAACACATGCACACAAGGCAGGAGAAAATTGAGAGAGGAAGAGGAAGAAGATGATGGTAGGGCAGGGGGTCTTGTGGGAAGCAGGGGTTATAGGGCTGCCTCAGAGGCCTGCTCATTCCTGGTTTGTCCTGGGGCTCTTCTGTCTTCCTGGCCTCTGTGAGGATCCAGGTATAACATGCATGGCAACTCCTTTCTGGGGAGGCAGAAGTGGGGTGCAGGCAGTGGAGCCTGGCCTCCTGGGAGAGCATTTGAGAGAATATTAGATATGAGGGGATTTTGAGGCAGGGTTAAGGGATGTGGGCTGGGAGCTGGGGCATTTCACTGTGCTAGGGAAGCAGTCAAGAGTTCTGTCCACCTCTGCTCTCTGCCTTTTAAAGTGGTGGTGATTTAGTCGCTAAATTGTGTCTGGCTCTTTTGTGACCCCAGGGGGTGTAGCCCACCAGGCTCCTCTGTCTTTGGGATTTCCAGGCAAGAAAGAATACAGCAATGGGTTGCCATTTCCTTCTCGAGGGGATTGTCCCTGATTCAGGGATTGAACCTAGGCCTCCTACATTGCAGGCAGTCTCCTGCACAGCAGGCAGACTCCTTACTGACTAAACCACCAGGGAAGCCCTTGGAAGTAGGCTCCCTTGCAACTCTTCACTGGGTCTCTGCTCCAACCTGGAACCCTTTAAAGCATTCTGACTTGGGGCTGCCCAGACTCTGAGGACCCCCAGATGCCACCTCTGAAAGAAGCCAAACCAAGCCCTCACTTGTCTCCACACCCGGCTAGAGCCTCCCCTTGCCGGACCCCAGAACACATCCTTCCCCCCTTGACCCTCCCTCTTTTCCCTTTGCAGGTGGTCCCCAGAGAGGCTTGCCCAGACATTCTCTGCCCTGAAGGTGGCGCTCTCTCTCTTCAGCCTGGATTTCCAGGGCTCCCTGGGACTGTTCTGGATGGTCTTCGGATAGGTCCCTGGGCAGGATCCAAGCAGACCCCGCTTGGCTCTGAGGCTGAGAGAGGAAGTGGGCTTTGTTGTGCCAGGACATAGGCTGGATTCTTAAATTAGCTTTTCCTCCCCTGCTCTTCTCAGTAAGAGAGCCCTCAGCTAGAGAAGCTGCCCCCACCACCCCCACCCCAGTGTCCCCTCCTTCTCAGCTTAGCACCATCCATCTCCCCAGAGCAAGGAATGTGGCTCCCGGACACTGTGGGGCTTGTTCCCAATCCCCTTCTAGCTCATTTCACTCGGGCTTTTACAGGCTCGCCTCCATCCCACAGTCTGCTGTCTGGATCTGGCTCTGAAGGCACAGACAGAGGACTCCCCTCCTCCCCACAATTCCTCACGCTTCATTTTGTCCCAACACCATCTGAGGAGGCTGCGCCGTGGGGGGTCAAGGAACCCTGGTGTGGAAGCCGGTGGGGGGCAGGGTCCTCCTCCTTCCCATTTCTCCAGCCACTGGCCCCTGTGGTAGCTGCACTCCACAGATGCAAGGCATCTGCAAGCTACACACAGGGTCTGCGAGCCATCCATCCCATCCATCCCCTCACTCGCATTCCTGTCCACGCCCTGCAAGCCTCAATTATTGGTGGAATTAGAACCGGGCTTCTTGTTGGCAGTTGCTAATTAAGATCATTTATAAACGCGACTATTAATACCGTAGCAGGCTGCAGCCACCAACATCTCTCACCCGCACCATTGGCGAGGTGCGGGCTCTGGGATTGCTCCTGCTTGACTCCATCTTGGGAAGGACTGCTCCCTTTCACCAGCTACCCCACCGGGCTTCAGGCCTTCAAAGCAAGGGTCAGTGGGTACAGAGGGTTCAGAGGGGGTCAGCTGAGCCTTCCAGAGAAATGGAGCTGTGCATGTGTGGTGGGTGTGGAGGGGGAGGTGCACTTTGTGCGTCACAGGATGCTAGCTAGTATCCTTCCCCAGAATGTTTGGGGCTGGGTCAGGATGGAGTTCACGAGGACTCTAGGGACAGCTGGGATGTGCCCCTCTGATGTGCACCTCTGCCCTCCTGCAACCCAAATACCAGCTTTGCCTTAAGCCAAGTGATATAGGATTTAATTTCTCCTCCTGTGGTTGGGGGACCATTTCAGTGAGACACTCCCTATAAAAGGGGATGGCGCATCTTAATGGAACGTTTACCTCATAGCTGCTGAGTACTACCAGGTGCCAGGCCTTAGGGATCTGCTCAGAAATAAATAACCCATTCCAGGGAACTGTCCCAAATCCCTCCAGGCTGGATGAGGTCTGCCTCTGTAGACCCCCTCACCCCTTTCACATTTCAGCCAGCCTCACAATGTGTTGTAACAAGCTGTTCATTTTTACCTGCTCACTCTCACTAGGGGCTCCCCGGGTAGCACTAGCGGTAAAAAAAAAAAAAAACAAAAAAAACTTGCCTGCCAATGCAGGAGACATAAGAGACACAGGTTCAATCCCTGGACTGGACAAATCCCCTGCAGTAGGGCCTGGCAAACCACTCCAGTATTCTTTCCTGGAGAATCCCATGGGTAGAGGTGCTTGGTGGGCTATAGTCCACAGCGTTGCAGAGCCAGACACAACTGAAGGCTGAAGGGACTTAGCACGCTTGCAAGCACCCCACTGGACCCTGCGCTGCTCAAAGACAGCGGTATATGTTGCTCCCTGCAAACAGTAAAAAAACTTTGTTGACGCAGCCTTTCTGCCTCCTCTCGGGCCTCCAGCCGTGGGCTTCCAGAGCAGGCTGCGTCACATGGAACCCTTGGCCCATTTGGACTCCACTGGACCCCATCAGCCATGACTTGGAGAAGGAGGTAGGTGGCCCAGCAGGCAGGGCTAGGCCCCTGAGGGGCCTTCCAAGGGAGCCCGTCAGCTCTCAGCAGGCATGTCTGGGCTTCCCCTCCAGCCCAGCCTGGCTGCTGCCCCTGCCACCCCGCCCCCCATCCACTCATGTCCAGAGAAGTGACCCAAAGCGGCCCAGGAGAGCTTGGGAGGGGACCCTCCCCCACACACCTGCCCTTCCCCATTCTTCTCCCCTCAGACTTCAATGTCTTGACTTTTTCCTGCAGCTTTTGAAGGAAGAATCCACCAAGACTTTAGTCTCCCCCCGACCCAGGAAAAAAGAAGAGAGAGAGAGGAAAAAAAAAAGTCCTGAAAACAAAACCGCTACAACAACCTTAAAGTAGGAGAGATTGGTTGGAAGGTTTTTAATCCCTTAATCCCTCTCAGATGGGCCTTGAGACGCTAATGATTTTCCTAATTATTCCCTCCCATTTTCCCATAGCTCTGTAAGGACTCTCGAGAGGAGTGAAATTCCTAGTGAGCGGTGTGGGGTGAATGGTGAGCCCAGTTCCCCCCAAACGG
The DNA here is from genome assembly GCF_000754665.1 of Bison bison bison. NCBI lineage: Eukaryota > Metazoa > Chordata > Mammalia > Artiodactyla > Bovidae > Bison > Bison bison. The sequence goes on along the minus strand of NW_011494665.1, from coordinate 886,116 downwards.
AGCCCAGAGTCCAGGCGGCTGGAGAGGTGGGGGAAGGGCCAGGAGTGCTCCAGCTGGGGACTAGGGCGTCCCTGCCACCGACAACCACAACCGACACCCGTGTGCAGGGCAGGCCTGGGACAAAGGGGCTGTCGGGGGCTGCCTGAGAGGCCAGGTGTGGGGCTGGGGTCCCCTCAGTGTGAATGGCCCATTATCCTGCCTAGAGGATGGGAGTAGGGGGGTCTCTTTGTGTTCCTCCCAGGAAAGGCCTCTTTGGGTGATAATCACCCTGGGAGAGAGGTGGAGGTGATGGTAAGTTTCTTTAAAGGGGGCCAAGCCTCTCAGAGAACAGTTGGCCATCCGGGCCTTTGGCCCTTTTCTTGTTTCCAGCAGCCTGGGGTCCTGTGGCCCATCCATGGGGGTAGGGGTGAGGGGTAGGCCAGCAAATATGGCCCAGCTCTGGGTCCAAGCTCCCTCCCCATCACTGTGACCTGCTAGACTAAGTTCAGGGGTAACCTTCTGCAGGAAATCACCCCCAGAGCTCCTCCCCAATCTGGGCTTCCCAGGTGGCTCAGCGTGAAGAATCTGCCTACCAATGCAGGAGACAGGTTCAGTCTCTGGGTGGGGAAGATTGGCAACCCACTCCAGTATTCTTGCCTGAAAAATCCCATAGACAGAGGAGCCTGGTGGGCCACAGTCCATGGGGTCTCAAAGAGTCAGACATGACTGAGCAGAGATTGAGCCTGGGCTCCTTGTGCTGGGAGCCTAGAGTCTTAGCCACTGGACCACCAGGGAAGTCTTGCATTGTTCTATTTTTTAAAACACTCATGGAGATTCTCATCCCATCCCTACAAGCTCCTTGTGGGGTGAGGGCACAAGCTTCATTTCACAGATGACAAAACCGAGGTTCAGAGCAGTTAGGGGACTCCTGTAGGTTACACAGCCAGGAGAGGCAGGGCTAAGCTTCGAATCCCAGGCACAGCACTCTGCCTAGAATGCTCACCTCCCAAATGGCCACGTGGCTGTCTTCCTCATCTCCTTTGGTCTTTGCTCAAATCACATCCTCCGTGACAGGAGAAGGCTGGCATTTGCTTCAGAGTGACATGGAAGGTGGGAGAGAGTAGACGGAGGTGCAGATGAAACAAGATTGGCAGTTGTGGAAGCTGAATGAAGGGCAGGTGGGGGTCCATTAGACTAGTCTGTTGAGTTTTGCGTCTATTTAACATTTTCCGCAAGAAAAGGCTGAACAAAATCTGGCCTTCTAGAAGCACCTTATTTAAGTTGAATTCTCCACCTTGACTCCAGTCCTTATGTCCCCTTTCTCTTTCTGTTTTTCTCCAGAGCATTCATCACCGTCTCTATGGATTTTGCTTATTTATTTATTTTTTGGATTCATATTGTTCTCGCGCACTAGCCTCATGAAGCCAGAGGTCCTGGGGTCTGTTGGTGCAGGCTGGTGCCCTGGCATGCAGAGCAGCCCTTGGCACTTAGAGGCGCTCAGTCCATATTAGGAAAAGCCCAGATGACCTGGGTTTGCAGCTGAAGGCTCTTGACCAAGCCACACTGAAGCAGAGAAACGGCAGACTATTGGTGTGGGTTTCTGGCCGGTGGGGTCCTTCAGCACCTGGAGCCACAGCCGGAGTGTCCTTCCCAGTGCCCCCCAGCCCGGGCTAAGCCCCTAAGTGTCCCATTATGCGCCATTCACTTCTCACTTTGTCGAGCCCGTCCGCAGCCGCTGCGTCCTTTTGTCAGAGGGGCCTGGGAGTGCAAGGGGCTATTACCACGAGGCCTCATTATTCCCAGCCAGAGCAATAATGAGGAGTCCCTTCCCCAGGCTAGCACAATCTGTAGGGTCCCTCCCATTTAATAACTATAATAACAGCCACCATTTATGAGCCCCTGCTTCATGCCCCGCTGCGCACCAAGCACTTTACATACATTATCTCATTTAATTCCTCCAACAGCTCTGGCAATCAGCTACTATTTGTATCCCCATTTTTCAGATAAGAACGCCAAGACCGGTGCCCAGAGCCCCGTTATCCTTAGCTCAGCCATACAGGGGGAGGAAGGGCAGGGATACATCCATGTCCCAGGTGGAACATGGAGGCACAGAGAGGGCAGGTGGCCTGGGAGAGAGCACACGGCAGAGTATTGGGGACCACAGCTAGGAGTCCCTCGGGCACAGAGGAGGGCGAGCAGCAGTCCCCAGAGCGCTCCAGGCCAGAGCAGCCAGGCCTTCACTGTGTTCACAGGGGCAGCTGCTGGCTCCGGGACTTGGCCTGTGCAGAGCTAGTAAGACTCCAGGGGCTCTGCCCATGAGGCCCATCCGGCAGTGAGGAGCACTTTCGCTCTCTGGGCCAACACTGAAATGCTCTTAGAGGGCCAGGGGGTGTGTAGGGCAGAGTGACCAGGCTCTGGGAGGAGGCAGGAACCTGGTGGGAGGAAGGGGAGGATGAGAAAAGGAACTGAAGCTCCACTCTTTCCTCTCCAGGGAGGAGTCTCAGGGGTTCTCTTATGCTCTGGCCTTTGGGGTTAAACACTGTCCTTCCCAGGCTTCCCTGTTGGCTCAGACCGTAAAGAATCTGCCTGCAATGCAGGATACCTGCGTTGTGATCGACCCATCGATCCCTTGGTTGGGAAAATCCCTTGGAGAAGGGAATGGCAACCCACTCTAGTATTCTTGCCTGGAGAATTCCATGAACAGAGGAGCCTGGTGGGCTACAGTCCATGGGGTCACAAAGTACTGGACACAACTGAGCGACTAAAACATGTACACAGGCACTGTCCTTCCCAAGCCTTTAAAAAAAGAGGGAATAATTATTATTTTAAATTGGGTTTATTTCTGAATAAGCCATTTCTTTATTTTAAAGGCACAAAACTTTAGAGGCCGGAGAGGGTGAACTCTCGGGGGATCCAGGGTTTGCAGGGGAGAGGAGGATCTCTCAGAAGGGCGGAGATGGAGCAGCAGGAATGGCTTTCCAAGTAGAGGGAATGTCATATGTGAAAGCTTGGCTCTGTGACACCTGGTGTGTCCTAACAGGCTTTCCTCAGAAGAGGCAGGAGGGGGTCTGCACCACCTCAGGCAGGCTGGACTCCCAGAGTCAGGGGTCTTTGGGCTGCACTCTGCATGCTCTTGCCCCTCAGCCTGAAGTCTCAGAGTCTAGAGAGAGGTTATCCCTCTGTCCCTTCCCAGAAAGGAGCCCCCCCTGGCCAGTGGGACCCCTGACTTCTGCTTAGCTAGGGGGCTGAGCCCTGCTCCAGCCCAGCGGGGCTGACCGACCTCACCAGGGTGAGTCCATTCACAGAGTGTTCTGTACAATGCTTGACACAGCACGTCTGCCGTTCATGTTCATGTTGTTTAACTGTTCCAAGGACACCCTAACCATCCCCTGTCTCAATGTCCCCTCTCTGTAGTGGCCTAAGTATCTTCTCCACTCACTCCTGGCTCCCAAATTCTCCAGGCTACCAGGAACGCCACTGAGCCGCAGCCTTCCCCTTGGTTTCTCAGGGAGAGCAGTAGGGGGAGCCTCTCCAGGCACGCGACCCTGGGAGCTGAGGTGTTCAAAGTGGAGAGAAAGACATCCCCTCCTGGACCCTCAGCTCCGCCTCTTCTCACTCACTCTCCTTGAAGAAAAAACACCCCCACTCATTACCAAGCCTCGCAGCCAGGCCCTGGCTAAAGCCCCGGCTAAAGGCAGCAATTAGATCGTTAGCACCAGCCCCAACCCACCTGCTTGGAGTCCCTCAAACACATTTTAATTATAATCCCTTAATCTCCCTCAGATGGCGAGGCCCAAACAGCCCCTTCCCTTACTCTCTTCCCCCAATTAAGGGGTCCTCTCAGAAGAGAGCCCCTCTCCCAGTTAAAGGCCTCCGTGCCTGGGAGCAGCCACCCCATGGGCTCTGTCGCCCTCTGTATGGGAAGGGGCCCCAGCTGGCCGGCCAGTCCGCCTGAAGTTCCCGTGGGTGTAGCTGAACCCCCTCCCTCGGTGGTGGGCCTCCCTCCTTCCTGGGCACGCGCTGAGGTGCCTAGGACCACTTGCCTCTCCCTTGGTCTCCTCTTGACCTGGTTTCTTTGTGTCCTCCGGGTAGCACCTCTCCCTGGCCCTTTTACAGTGACGTCTGTTTTTCCACCCACCATCCATGCCACCCTGTCCGGGCCAGCTGTCTCCTTGGCAATTCTGTCCAGGAGCCACCAGGTTCTATCCCGGGGGAACTGAGGCCAGGGGCCTAACAGTGTCTCCTGGTGTCAGACCTCTAGTGACCTCTCACTGACCTCAGCAAGTACAGCCTTGCCCTCCTGCCTCTCCTGCCCATCGGGGCTCTGGGACCCTCTGCCACACAGGGGCTGGCAGAACAGTGGGCAGCTTCTGTCCCTGAGCTTCGAGCAGGGCAGAGGCAGGGGGAGGGACAAGATGACCCAGCATGTGTCCCTGTCTGAAGTTGAGCCTGGATGAAGCGCTTTCCTGGGAAAGTTCTGTCACTAATTGACTTGCAAATGCCTTGTTTGTCCCCAGATTCATAATTAGTGCTAAGGATTTCTAGGGCCCCATCCTGGAGGGATCTTTTTTTGGGGGCAGCCTGTTCCTCTCCCCTCTCTGAGGTCGGCCGGGCTGGGGGTGGGTAGAGCCGGGCACCGGTGCCCAGCTGCCGTCCAGCGTTCCCACGGCTCTGGTGCCAGCGTGTGAAAAGCGAGGTGCGGGGGGCGCGGGGGCCGGGGCTCCCCGCCATCTTTCAGCCGGGACCGGGGCCAAAGCCCTGAGGCTCCAGGAAACGGCAGAGCTGGGGAGCGGGCAGGGGCAGTGGGTGGGGGCCGGCTGGCACCCCCAGGAAGGAGAGCCCAGCCGGTGCCTGGGCTGGCATTGGCCAAGCCTCCAGCACGATGAATGGGCCAACAAGGGGCCTCTCTTCCCCACAGCTTCCCCACAAAGGCCTTGGCTACACCATTGGATGTGGGGGGCCAGGGGCCACTGGAGGAAGAGGAGAGGCTATTCTCAAAGACACCCCCCATGCCCAGCCTCTGCATTCCCAGGAAGGGGGCCCTGGGCTGGGGGCCCAGTGCCTTGGGTTCAGGCCCAGCTTGGACTTCAATCTGCTGAGTGAGGAGGGCGACCCTCCCAATCTCTGTGGGCCTCGGTTTCCCCCATGGTGTTATACCTGGCGTCCTTCCCTGCTCCGCTGTCCCTCTCCTGCTATATGCCCACTCAGTTACCCTCCACAGCTCCACCCTACCTTCTACTGAAGTTCCCAGCCCTCTGCAGCCCCTCTGTGGGCCTGAGACCCAGCCAGACCTCCCTTTCACTCAGGCGCAGGCTCCCAGGCCCCAGGGCCCTTCAGTTTCCCTCAGGTTAGGAGGAGTGCTGGCCAGGAAGGACCGGGGAGGATCCTAAAGGCTGCGGCTGTCTGCTGTGGAGTCGAACAGCCCAGGGCCCTGCCTCTTGCAAACTGTGTGGCCCAGAGGTGTCGGTCTGTCTGGGCCACATCTGTGAGCGGCCTCACAGGGTTATCACCAGGAGCAGTGAGACTGTGAGTGGAAGACGCTCCCTGGGGATCTGGCACAAAGTGGAGGCTCAGTCGAAGTTCTTTTTTCTCCTGCCTCCCTCTCAGAATTTCCTTCCATCTGCCTATGTTTCTGGGTGACTGAGATGTTCTTTCACAGTCCACCACCATCTTTTTTTTTTTTTTGCCTGGCTCTCTCAGCAGCCCCTCTATATCCACCATTTCCTCTTCAGTTCCCTGCCCAGGGCTGGCCACTTTCCACTGGTAAGTTCTTCCTGAAGTCTAACCTTCTATTGCAGGTTGCTCCCCTCCATCCCTTGGCCTGGCTTCTTCCCAGGCTGCCTGGCAGCTGGGGGCCTGGGGGAAGGCGGTAGGGATGGGCTCTATGGTAACCCTGAGAAGAGAATGCCCTCTTTCCTCATCTGCATATAGACGGTCTCATTTGCATACAGACAGGCCTCATCTGCATATGCTTAGTGGGACTCTGAGAGCACATTCCTCAGTGTCCGCCTGGACCCTCCCACCCCGGTCTTGGCATCCCTGTTGAGGGAGGGACCCCTCCCCACCCTTCCTGCTCCTGTCTGTGTCTGGGTCTTTCTGTTTCCAAAAGGCATCCTACCCTCTGTGGCTCCTCTCCCACCTGCTGTCACCAATGCCTGCTTCCCCTTCCTGTGCTCAGGCTAGTCTTTCCTCCCAACTCCTCGTGCCTGCCCCAGCTCCTTCACCAGGAGCCTCCCTTCTAAGCCAGGAGCCAGGCCACTATTGGAAGCAGAGGGCTGGCCCCAGTCAGGCACTGGCTGCCTCGCCCTCCCCAGGGCCCTCAACACCTGGAGGTTAAGAAAGCCCAGCCCTAGAATGTTGATGCTTAGGCTCCAGGGTCCAAACAAATGCAGGAAGACGGGGAGGCCAGACTTCGTGCTAATCCCAGGCCAGACCTTGTCTCCCTTCACCCCTCCTCGTGGGACTGACCACCAGGGCTGCAGTGGGTCCTTGCAAGGGTGGGCAGTCAGAAGGATCCCAAAAGATCTGGGAACCTCAGAAACACTTTGCCCGGCCTGATGAGCCCAGGCTCTGCCCCTTATATTTGCCACATGTGATACAAGTGGAACTGCCTTTCGGAGCTGCAGTCCTCCTTGACCCTGTCCTTGTGGGGACTGTGGGGCTCCTTGGAATGCAGGCTAGAGGAGCCTGGAATTCTCCTGACGGGCCTCCACCATGCTGAGGACCCTGGACACCACCATTCCTCTCTCTGGCCTCAGTTTCCTCTGTAAGTTGAGGAACTGGGCTAGACCGGGTGCCTCTTAATGCATTATATCTTCCTGGAAACCATACCCAGGAGCCTAGCCAGCATTGTGTGTGCAGTTTCAGCAGATGCAAGGATCCCCTGAGTTTCATCTTGACCTCAGGCTAGGAGCCCTGGTCTAGAGGAGCTAAAAATGCTGTGATCAGGGCTTAAATGGAAGAGGAGGATGTGTAGACGTATGTGCTTGAACACACAGAGTATCTCAGGGAGGACGCAGGCACCAGCGGTTGCCTTTTGGGAGAGGAGGCGGGTGGCTGTGAACAGCCGGGGGGAAAGAGGCATACTTTCCCTTTGTGCTGTTGAAATTGTACCATGTGTGTTATCTTAAGTCTTTTTATTTAGAAAAATTCTAGGATTCAAGCTATAGTTCCATGAAGGGATTGTTAGATGGGAGGAAGGACTTTTTAGGGAGTGGTAGTCGGACACAACTGAAGCGACTTAGCAGCAGCAGCAGAATGCTTAAAAGGAGTTGGCACTCTGGACTCTGCCAACACTTTCCAGGAGGCCTATCTCTGGGGGAGCATGTTTTATACAGGTGTGTCATGGGGGAAATGAGACCAAGAGCACAGGTCCTTCTTGCCGTGTTTCCCCACTCCCTCAGGTTCCCTCCCAGGGATTGCTGGGAAGTCCTACCTGCTGTCTAACCTGAATCCTTCTTGTTGGGCACATTCATCCCATTCTGTCTCCACTCAGGGTGGACAGAGAGGAAGCAGGAGTGGGTGACCCTGTGAAGCAGGGGTGCTCTTTCTCTCTGGTCTGTTCAAACCCTGGGGAACATTTCTAAGGATGTGTCCCATCGCGGCCAAGATAGAGGGCCACCCGGTGACCTTCCACCCAGGCACTCCAGGGGAGCATCCCCATCCTCTCTCATTCTCTTGGTTCTTGGGATGGCACCTAGGGGCCTCCTTGGCTGGGAGCATCAGCCCACTGCTTGGAGCTGGAACTAACCAGATCGTGGACGGTGTTCCCGGAAGCCTGGGGCGGCTCAGAGAGGTGGAAGGAGCCCACCTGCGCCCCGCCCACCCTGCACAGGTGGAGGTTCTCTCTTAGTGAGGCTTCCCCATTTTGTTGCCATGGTGGCTTCTACAGCACAGGTCTCTCAGAGCAGTGATTCCAACCTTTTTAACACCAGGGACCGGTTTTATGAAAGACAATTTTTCCATGGACCTGAGTGGGTGGATGGTTTTGAGATGATTCAAGAGTGTTACATTTATTTTTGTGTGCTTTATTTCTATTATGATTACATCAGCTCCACCTCAGACCATCAGGCCTTAGATCCCAGAGGTAGGGGACCCGTGTCTCAAAGGGAGCCTGGTAACTACTCTCCTCTCATCCAGCCCCTCCCCTGCCCAGGCACACCCACTACCACCAGTAATGTTGTTCAGTATTCAAGAGTCTTTATTAGACATGGGATGGGGCTTCCATCTCAGAGAAATCTCAGCTCAGAACACACAGGAGAAACCAGGATGGGCTGGGCTGGGCAGCTTATAGACACAGGAGCAAAGGGGAGGCAAAGTTGAGGTGGCTCCAGGTGCCAATGGGCTGCCCAGGCTGGAGGCTATGGCCTCTCCACTTCTATCCTGCACACAGGCTTCTTGAAGGAGCCACTCAACTTGCTAGAATTTAGCCTCATCTTTCTGTCAATCAGGAAGTCTTCTCACAGGGCACTGAAGCCAACTGGATGAAGTAGGTTCTTCTTTTTGGTCTGAAAAGAAAAAAAAAAAAAAAGCCAAGATTGAAAAAGGTTCTCTTTGGATGGAAGGAAACCTTAGCAGGAGACAGAGGGCGATTGTCCAGTGGCCGGGAAAGGTGAAAGTCCAGGGAGGGCTCCATGAAAAAGGGGGCCACCATGACAGTGGCTGAGTCTAGGCATCTCTTCTAGGTGCTGTATCCAGGGCCATGGTAGGGGAGTGGGAGGGGATGCCCAGGGCAGGAATTCTGATCCCCAGCAGGGGAGGGGCTAGGTGGTAGGCCAGGGCACTTGCTTCAGGGAAGCATATTTCCTTGGTCAGGGACTAACCTGAAAAGATTTTGTTGACTTCTACAGCTCCTGTGGCTTCTTCCCCAGCCACATCTTCAACCTGCAAGGTCTGTTTTAGCATTCCTCAGACTTCACCCCTGCACCTGAGAAGGTGTGGCCTTCCTCCCCTGAGAATATGCAGAGAAGCCCCCTTGCCCATTTGGTCCTCTTCTCCTTTCAGTCCCTCTGCTTGTGTTTGGAACATGTTCTGCAGGAAGTCGGCACAGGGGAGGGAGACAGCATATGCTCTGGAATCCACCAAGCCCCATTTGATGCCCAACCCAGCTTCCTAGTCCTCTGACTTGGGGCTCCGATTATGCCTTTGTAAAGTAGGGACAGTATCACCAATTTTTCAGGACCATTGGGTGATCAACCGAGACAATGGCTAAGAAAGGGCTTACACAAGCAAGAGGTTGCCAAAATCCAGGCCAGTTCCTTCCTTCCTGGGTGGTGGGAAGCTGTTCCTAGGAAAGAATAAAATCAAGATGGGTTACACAGAAAGCTGGTGCTGGGAAGGATTGAGGGCAGGAGGAGAAAGGGATGACGGAAGACGAGATGGTTGAATGGCATCACTGACTTGATGGAGATGAGTTTGAGCAAGCTCCGGTAGCTGGTGAAGGACAGGTAAGCCTGGCGAGCTACACAGTCCATGAAGTCGCAAAGTATCGGACACAACTAAGCGGCTGAACTGAGAAATCAAGCATCAGAAGCACAGTTGTGGGCACAGCATTCCTTTCCTGCCCCACCTGGAATTGGGAGCCCCCCAAAATTCACCTCACGTGACTTCTCAAAGGGCTTTAAAGTCTGAGAAGAGAATTTTGGAAAGAGGAGGGTATCTGGGCCACACCCCTGCATTGCCCAGCTCTGCTCAGATCAGCGTCACCTTCCTCCCACCTAGACTTGCAATTCTTGCCTCCATACCCCACCTCCCCCTTCCCCTGCCCTGCCCACCTTTGCCAGGCCCCCAACCTCGATATGTCAGAGGGGTGGGGATGGGAGGGCTGCCTCACCCATCATACTGGAAGCTCCCTAAAGGTAAACACTCAGTCTCCCTCAAACCTGGGCTCCTTGAGGCCTGTGTCCCTGACCCCTCTTGGTCCTCTGCCCAGCCTGGGCTGGCTCCCAGGGGCCCTGAGGTAAGCCAGCTGCTCCTCAGTGTCCCCACTAAGTCCCTCCTCAGCTCCCTTTGCCCTTCCTTGCTCCAGATCCTCAGCCTGTCTGAGAACACTGCTAGCCCCAGACTGGCCGGATTTGGGGGAACAACAGAAGAGACTGGTGTCTGTTGTGGCCTGGGAAGGGGTGGTAGAAGAAGCTCAGTGTGGGGCCATCCCCTGGGTGGGGGGGGGGAGGGGTCCAGACGGAACAGTCTCCGCCTGTTACACCCTCCCAGCTCCAGAC
>NW_011494665.1:875599-875817 GCF_000754665.1 Bison bison bison | reverse complement strand
AGTGAGAGACTTTATTTTCTTGGGCTCCAAAATCACTGCAGATGGTGACTGCAGCCATGAAATTAAAAGATGCTTGCTCATTGGAAGAAAATTTATGACCAACCTAGATGGCGTATTAAAAAGCAGAGACATTATTTTGCCAACAAAGGTCCATCTAGTCAAAGCTATGGTTTTTCCAGTAGTCGTGTATGGATTTGAGAGTTGGACTATAAAGAAAG
>NW_011494665.1:875343-875499 GCF_000754665.1 Bison bison bison | reverse complement strand
ATCAGCCCACCCTTCTTCAGTTGAGAATGGCCTCCTTTCTCTCTCCACCTGCTCCTTATTCACGATTCCCCTGCAAAGCTGGCCCCTGTTCGATGCCCCTTAGAGGTGCCCCTCTAACTCAAGGTGACCATTCTCGGCCTCTGCTTGAGCTCCAGA
>NW_011494665.1:862129-875243 GCF_000754665.1 Bison bison bison | reverse complement strand
TGGATGGAGGAGCCTGGGAGACTACTACTTTCCAATGGCCTCCTGCTCCTGCCTCTTTCTTGGGTGGGGAGGGGGACAAGGAAGGGAGATTACAAAGCATTTTGTGACACTGACTCTACCTCTTTAAACAAAAGTTTTAGACTTGGGACCTCCAAGTCTTTAAGGGGCACCTGAGCCTCTCCCCAATCTACCCAAGTCTCAGCTCTCCTATCCCAACAGCTGGAGCCCGGGAAGCTCAATAATGTGGCTGAAACTGGGGGGTGCTTCCTTCCTTACCTCTCAAATCAGCCATGTCAAGCCATAGGTCAAAGAACTGGTACTTCAGCAGTACAGATCTTGGTTAGACATTGGAAAGGATTTTCCAAGACAGGAATAAGCAAGATCATGAAATTTCCTGGTTGGAGAGAGGAGAAGTCTGTCACAGAAACAGGAACCTGAGTAGTACTCTCTTAAATTTTACCTCATTAACCTCATTTACCTCACATATTAAATAACACATAGGGAATATCTAGCAGAGCCTGACATATAGTAAGCCTCCGGTTTTTTTTTTTTAATTAAAAAAAATCATACATTAATAGGAATTTTTATTGGGTGGATATCAGGAGGAAGGCTAAATCCCCTGAGAACTATCTCCCATCCTCCAGGAACCCCATGGGAAAATCCGGATATGAGATCGTGCCCCAAGTACAAGATGGCAGCCAATTGCCATGGTAACAGCAGAAGAAGGAATTTAGTTGGTTGCGGGGGCAGTGCCGGGAAGCCAGCTGGTGCCGGATGGACAAACCCGGCAGAAGGTAGCCCCAGCTGGGTGACGCTTATGCCCCCTGTGCCCAGGGCTCTCCCTCCATATGCCAGCCTCAGCCTGGCCTTTCCCTCCAGGCTGAAAGACTCCAGTGCTATTTGTGGGGGACGATGCCAAAATCATTCCCTCTCCTGACTCTCGCTTGTGTACAACAAGGGATGACTGCTCAGAGACAAAAGACCCTCCTGTTCAGTCTCCCTGGCCCACAGGCCAAGAGATCTAAATTGGTCTGAATTTAGCACATTCCTGACATTGATAAGGAACCATAAAATCAGGGACTTGGGAGGGTCCAAAGTGGTGGGGCTTGGAGGTACCATTTTGTACACATTCAGTGTGTGTGTTGGGGGGGAGGGCGGGTCACAGTGTCTGGCTAATGTTCCCTCTGGTGAACTCTGAGATGAGGGAGCAGAGCAGGTCGGGGCAACGTGGGGAAATCGGGCTTCACTCCGCCCTCCCTCTCTTCCCAGAAGTGCTGGACAGTGTCCCCACAGGGCCAGCGGGAAATTCTTCCTGAGAAGGATGAAAGAAGCTGTGGCCATGGAGTCCATTTGGCCACTTAGTTAGAAACAAATGCCTCCCAAGCCAGTCTCAGCAAGATGCTGGCCCGCCTGAGACCAGAGAGAACCAGCCAGTCCACAGAACCTGGCCATGCCTCCCAGACAGGCCAGAGTCCCTTTGCTCGTCTCCCCAGCAATCCACTCCCTCATTTCCAAACTTTGGAGGCCTTCCTTGATTGTCCCCACCTGTCTATAATGGCCCCTTTAACTCTGCGTCCCTCAGTTCCTCTGTGTCATTTAGAAGGGGCACTGGACATCTGCACACAGTCTCGTAAAACACTTTCATCCACACTGATCCATTTGATCCTCAGGATAACTGTGGAAGGAAGCTAGGATCCAAGACATTAAGTTACTTGCCTAAGGCCACGCAGCTAGTAGGGCTTCCCAGGTGGCTTAGTGGTAAAGAATCTGCCTGCCGATACAGGAGAAGCAGGAGAGGCAAGTTCAATCCCTGGGTCAGGAAGGTTCCTGGAGAAGGGAATGGCAACCTCCTTCAGTATTCTTGCCTGGAGAATTCCACAGACAGAGGAACCTGGAAGGCTACAGTCCGTGGGATTGCAAAGAGTTGGCCACCACTGAGTAACTGAGCATGCATGCACACAGCTAGTAAGGGAGGGAAGACAGAATTTGTCTTTTGACCAGCCTGTCTCCAGAGTCAAAATCCCAAACCTCCTTCTTTTGCTGTTCTTCTTGTGGATGGAGCCCCTCCAGCAAATCTGTGAGCAACCTATAAACTGAGGTGTCTTCTATCATTCTACCACTTCCAGTGCCCAGTCCAAACTTTTATTAGCTAGGAGAGCATACACAATGGGGATTGGAGGTAGGGGAGGTCAGACCCGCACTGCTGATTAGTCAGTGTGATGCTGAGGCCAGGCAAGGAGAGAAAACCCCCTGGATTTGGAGACTGAAGGGACCTTAGACTCCTTTTGAGCTCTGGTCAGACTTGAATTTCCACCCTCCCAACACAGCCGTCTCTGGAGGGGTAGCTCCATAGAGAGCTGGAGGGGACTCTCTGCCGAGAAGAAGAAAGAGGGTCTGTGTGGGGCCAGCCTCAGAGGCACTGTGGGAGGGCATGTACAGTTGGGGAAGGCAGGCTGGACAGGCCTTGCAGTCACACCTGAAAAGACATGGAAAGGGAGCGGGGCAGGGTCTTGGTGTGGAGAGGAGCCTGTCCTGGGAATGGCCTCCCTGGCCAAGTCTTGGCTTCTATTTCTTCTAGGACTCGATTAAAGCTTGAAGCCACCCCTATTCCTCCCGCTCCTCCAACCCCATTCCAGCCCACCCACAATGGGCACTGAGAGCTAAGCCCCCTCACCTGACAGGGCCACTTCCACAGCCACTCATAGAGAGGCCTTTGTGCAGAGGCTGGGCCTGGGGGAGGGGCGGTAGGCAGCATCCCCCGCCATGCCCATTCCACCCGAGTGGCCCACAGTGGCCTCATCCTTTCCTCAGTTGTCTCTCCAGCCTCTCACCCCTTCTCTGGAAAGAATCTCCTCAGAGCCTTGGCCCACCCCAGATCCTCCCTTGCACTCTCCATCACTCTCTCCTCCAGGAAGTTTCCAAGACCGAAACCGTTCTACACTCCAGTCCCCAGAGGCCCATCCCCTGCCCTGACCTCAGGGCACTCACGGTGCTGGGGACCAACATTGGCTTCTCTGCATCTCCTCCCGGGGAACTTCCTGAGCCTGCAGGTGTGTGTGGCTGAGAGGAGTGAGGGGGATTCTAGATGGGGGAGAGGCAGAGACCCTTCTTCAGGTGACACTGTCCTTTCATGATCCTCCTTTTGTTCAGTACCAGCCAAGAGGCAGTTAAATATCTGGTTGGTGCCGGGCTCAGTGGGCAGCTAGATTCGGGTATCCCCCTGCATGCTGCGGGTGGTTATGTGCTGCCCCTGAGCCATACTCCACACCCAGCATCTCTGAGGCTGTCAGCTAACTTCCCAGTACCCCTATCAAATCCAATTGCCCTGGTGAAACACGTAAGTCTCCTAATAACTGGATTTCTGACTCCATTTCCCAACTCCTCCCAATCCAGCCTCTCTCTGGTGGACACTATGGTCGCCTTATATGACCTGCTCTTCCATACTGTCTTGCCTTCACATATGCTATCCACTCCCCACTAGGCACTTACTCCAACTCCTTAGACTATCAGCCCCCTACTTAGCTTTGATCACGTTTATCCCTTTTATTTGATTACTTATCTTTTGGCAGCCCTCCAGGAAGCCTTCCTCAACTCCTCTAAGGTATCCCAGGGCTTCAGCCCCCATGCTGTCCCCACGCAAAGGTCTTCCGGACCGCAGCCTTCATACTATCTTGTAATCACTTGTGTCTGCCTCCCCACTAGGTATCTAGGCCCTCAAAGCAGCTTTGTATTCCACCTTCCTCTTCAGCATAGCACTTGGCACACAGTAGGCACCCAATAAATGCCTGTTGAATGAACGAGCTGACAGGTAAGGCAAAAGAAGGCATGGACATGAGAAGACTACAAAGGACGAAGGGATGGGTTCTGATGTGAATGATCTGGGTGAAGGGGAAGGAAGAGGGCAAATCCCAGGATAATGCTCAGGATTTGTAGAGGACCTAGAAATTTAACGATGCTCTTGATAGAGGTAGGGAAGCAGGAACATGGGGCAAGTCTTGAAGCACAATACTGAGTGAATAAACATCTGAATGCCTTCCTTATGTCTGAGGAATGGCCATCTCAGGAGTTTTGGAGGGAGACTGTACTTATATGCTACTGCAGAAACCAAAGGATGAGATGGTTGTATGGCATCATCAACTCAATGGACATGAGTTTGAGCAAACTCCAGGAGTTAGTGAAGGATAGGGAAGCCTGGTGTGCTGCAGTCCATGGGGTCACAAAGAACAACTTTCCCAGGTTTCCTTGCAACCAGGGCCTGGTCATGTGATCCAGGGTTAGCCAATCAGATGCACCACTCCAGTCTGATCTAGGAGCCTAGTGGCAGGACCACAGGTGGTAGTTAGGGTACAAGTCTTGAGTTTAAAGAAATGAGTGTTAATAATTCCAAATGACGGTTGAAATGATAAAAAGTAAAAGGATGTGAATGGAAAGGAAAAATAAACTGAGCAAAACCTTGGGAAACACTTCTGGCTGGAGACTTGATCTACCCAGAGGACTGAATGACTAGAACACATGTCAGGGATACAACAGAAGAACCAAAGGCAAAAGGAGAAGACATCAGTATGAAATGTTCCCCAGAGGTCACCAGGCTTAAACAAGGGCCACTGGGTCTGGCTGAAGAGTCTATGTGAGTGGCTGGAGAAGGTACAGGTATGACCAGTCACGAAGGTGGAAGCCAGACTGATGGGCTGAGGAGAGAAGACTGGGAACTTCATCTCAAGTACATAGCAGCCCTTCACAGACCCCTCAAACTGACAGATTATCCTGCCTGCCCACATCTTTGCCCCTTCCCTCTCCTGCTGATACTCCCAGTTCTGATTCCTCCAGTTTTTTTTTTTTTTTAAACTATTCATAGTCCTCCAAGTCCACTGACACTCATTAGTTGTCTGGAACTAAACTCAGCACAGAGACCTCTCTACCAGCCCTGCTCCTGTGTGAGGCTCACGTCTGCTCTGGGCTGCCGTCTCTCATCTCTCCTTCCTTCCTTCTCTCCCCATCCTCTTTTCCCAATTCCACTAGGAGGAAGACGGAACCGTGTTCCTGGTCAGCCAGAAAGTCCTTCTTGTGGTCTCACCTCCCTGCATGCCCTCCAGCCAGGGCTGGCTCTCAGCCCACACCTGTCAGAGGCGGCCATTTTATTGGTTCCGGCTACCTAAGATGGTGGCCTCCTTTTTCCGTTCCCACAGCCTTGCTTCCTACCCCTGCCCCTTTCTTTCTGAAGCCTGAGCCCAACAAGGTGGGGGGCCAGGCTGGGGAGCCAAGGCCGGAGGAAGCAAGACAAAAAAAGGACAGAAAAGCCGGCCCCTTGGCATCTCTTTTTGGCATTTGAGTCCAGCTCAGGGAGGGAGAGCAGAAAGGAAGAAAGAAAGTAGTGTGAGTTTTTATTTCGGTCTTCTTCCTGTCACCTCCCCCTCCCCAACACACATACTTTGATGAAAACAAAATCTCTCCCCTTTTCTCTCTTCTCTGGCCCCCCTCCCCTTTTCTCCTGGCTCCTACCAAGAGCCTCCTGGAATGCAAATGAGTTGTATTATGCAAATATATGCAAATCAGGCTTAACGAGCGGAAGGAGGGGCAGAATGCCTAATGAGTAATGGCGGAGGGTGCAGATGGAAGGTGGCAGGAGTGACCCCCTCTTCTCCGTTCCCACAGCCTGGGGGCTTGCTGGGAATAGTGAGGTGTCCTTCACTTCTGGGAAAGAGAAGAAGGTCAAGGCCCTGTCACTTCAGCTGAGAAGGCCTAGGATGGCCTTGGCTATAGGTGAGGGACGGGAGAGCTTGGAGGGAGAGAGGATCAAGTACAAGGGACTCTCTTACACAACTTTGCCCAGAGACTCTGGATATACCAGCCTCCCTGCCTATATGGTCTGCTGATGGCTGAACCTTCAGCTGAAGAGGGTGATGCTTATGCACACCATGGCTTGTGCATCAGAAAGGAGGATTCCCAAGGGAAGATTCCCAACCAGACCCAGGTTCTTCCTGGGAGTGGGGGGTACAAGCTGTCTCTCTTTGTGCTTTGGAAGGTGGGGGTTGGGGTGGTTGCCATGGCAACATAGCATGGAACACCCACCTTCCCAACATCCAGCCCCAGAGGACCTAGAGAGTTCGGGGGGATAATGGATTGACACCCCCTGATGCCCCCACCACCTGGCACTGCCAGCCGGAGATGGCGGCATCAAATCCTAGAGAGAATGGCCCCTTTGTTTCTAGGCTTTCGGTGTTGGGGGGGGCAGGACTGGGCACACAGAAGGGCCTTTCCCAGGCTGCGTTCCAGTCTGTGTGGCTCTTGCTGGCCTCTGGAGACTCCTTGCGGCCACCCACTGCCCTCTCTGCCCTGGCAGATGGTTGCCTCCTTGCTTTTCCTCCCATGGGCTTATCAGCTACTGCTAGGTATGCCTTCCCCTGTGCTTCTCCCTGAGGCCTCCCTTTCAAGCCTTCTCAGACAGAACAGTCAATTCCAGCTCTTCCTGGCTTGTGTGGACACCTCATATGCCCGGACATACATCCTGTCCTTTTTTGTATGGGGACAATCGGTGAACTCTACCTACCTGCAATAGGCCTGCTCTACCCAACTCAAGCAGGGAGAGTCCTTAAAGAGGTATCAGATACAATAAACAGGGCCAGGATGGAAACCAGGAGCCTGGCCTTTCCAAAGCCAAATCCAAAACCAGGATTTTGGCCTTTCCACTAACCAGCTAAGTGACCTTGGTCATATCTCTTCCACTCTCTTGGGAATCTGTAAAATAAGGGATATAGAATTGATGCCATCTAAGGCTCTACCTGATCCACACACTCTGTTTCTTACGTGTTGTTATTGTTTCATTGCTCAGTTGTATCTGACTCTTTTGCAACCCCATGGACTATAGCTCACCAGGCTCCTCTGTCCATGGGATTTCCCAGGCAAGAATACTGGAGTGCATTGCCATTTCCTCCTCCAGAGGATCTTCCTGACCCAGGGATCCAACCAGGGTCTCCAGTGTCTCCTGGATTGGCAGGTGGGTTATTTACCTCTGAGCCACCAGGGGAGCCTGAATCCTATATGACCTTAGCTTAAATTCTTCCAGAAATTTAACCCTCAACCTTCCTGCTGCTGGAGCCCTCTCATTCAGACTCTCCAAAGTAGACAAACCCAATTTCCTGGAGATGGAATGACAACTGCCATCAGCCTCCTCCTCTCCCTGAGACTTATCAATTGCCTGCAAACAACTCCCAAAGATTAAAATTCTAGTCTTTGATATATAACCGTGCAGACAGGAGCCCCTCCTAACCCCTGCAAAGGGGGTCAGCACAGCCACCTCATTCGTCGCCTGGGAGCTGTCCGTGGTGCTGGATACGGTTCTGGTGCTCTTGTGGCGGAAAGAGGGCAGGAGAGTGGTGGAACACCCATTCACCCCAGGTGAAAACTAAAGGGAAGAGAGGAAGCAGAAACATTTGGAAACAGTAAGGAGAGGGGCAGATGTATTTCTGAAGAAATACATCTGTATCTCCTCTCTGAAGATCTCCAAATAGCCAATACTACTTTGGGGAAGGAAGAGATTAAGAGTCAATGAAACTCTAATCCTCACACTCCTTCATCCCTAATGATGTAAGTGTCCCTCCAAATCCACAGGGATATGGAGTCATAGTTCCTGCCCTTAGGGTATAGTTCAGATTGAAGCAGTTGATGGATTACAGACCTCTAAATTCCATCCTAAATTCTAAGGCTCCTACAAGGAATTCAGTAATAAAGATGAAGAAGATATACAATCTGCCTGATAGTATTATAGCTATTAGGAGCCTGAGGGGGTGGGTAGAAAGGTAGGAAAGATAGGAAAGGGCATGTGTGCCTGCTTGCATGTGTACATGTGTGTGTATGTGTGTGAGTGTGTGTTTGCCAGGCAGAGTGATAAGACTATATCAGTGGTTCTTAGCCCTAACTGCACATTTAGAAATACCAAGGGAGCTTTTAAATGATACTGATGCCTAGGCCTTATTCTCAGGCACTCTGGGATGTGCTGGACCCAAATATCAGTAACTTTTAAAAAGCTTCCTAGATGATTTTAGTGCATAACCAAGTTGAGAATCACTGGTCTGGAAGAAAGCAAATGCAAAAATTTTCAGGGGTTAAGCCTGATCAGCTGGAGGAAGAGGGCAAGGCTAGGGCCCCTGAAGAAGGGAATGAAGAGGGAGGAGAAGGACAAGCCCGTGTAACCTCCCCTTGCCTAGGAGTTCTCAGTGGCCCCAAGCCTGACCTGGAGACTGACTCAGGTGTTGGGCCTGTCCCTTCCCTGCTGTGAGAGCTTACACCACCCCAAGGCAATGAGATACACTTCCCCCCACCCTGGTCCCTTGCACAGAGACAGGGAATGGGTGCAATGACCCCAAGGGCATGCTGTTCCCCTTCACCCAGAAGGTCCCCAGGGAGGCAGTTGTGGAAGGTAAACAGCAACAATGGTCTCTTTCAGTGTCCAGATTCCAACCCTTCAGTCCAATTAGCAGACACAGCAAACAGCAATTCAGCTGCCTTCAGCCGCTGTCATAACAAACTCAGAGCAGCCTTAATGGGGGGATTAGGGCAGGAGGAGGAGGGTGTCGCTCTGAGCCCTGGGAGAGCCTGGGTGGCAAAGAAGGGTTCCCCTTCTCTCTAACTCTCTCCTATCTAAATACGCTCCAGCCCAACCTTACCTTCCATAGCCCTACTCCTCATTCTCCTCAGAGCTCCAAGAATGTTTTTTATAGTTTTGCCTATTCTTTCCTCCCAGTAATTTTAAAGCATTAACCGAAACTCATTTAACAACTAGGGAAGTTGGCACACCCTGCCCTGGATGAGACAGTGCTATAACTACTCAAGATCTCTGAGGTCTCAGTAGCAAAGGAAGGGAGGAAGAAAGGTCAAATATCCCCAGAATATCCGAGTGGAAAGGAGGTGGAAAAATAAATATCAGGATTCCCACTCCCAAGCCTCGGGAAGTCCAGAACTCAAGAAAGACTTCCAGATGTGGAAGAATGCAGAGGGGCCTGTGCTCTCTGGTGAGGTATCAACCTTGGGAATCAGGAGTAGGTGGCTGAGAAGGTGGGGGCTGGGGCTGGGAGGCCAAAGGACAGAAAACATTCCTTCTGTGAGTCACTGAGCAATGAAGAAAAGTCTGCATGCTCTTTGGTTCCTTAATTACACCCACTATCTGGTCCTTTAATTTAATAAACTCTTTTTAGTAACTCTAGAAGCTTAATAGGATAAATTTGGAATTGTCATTTATACAAGCCATATCTCTCTATCTACATAAGTCAGTTTACCAATCCTAAATACTCTTACCAATACATGGTAAGATTTACTAAGGAGAAAAAAATTCAAAGGCCATTCTGCCACGTGGACTCCAGCCTCTTTCCTTAACAGACTTTCCAGAGTCTGTTCCTCTTCCCCCAAGCTTCAGACACTGCTTCCTCAGGTCCCAAGAGTCCCTCCTTGATTTCAAAGCTAGAAGAGGAAGAGGAACTTCCTTAAATTTAAATCTTTTGAGATCCTCAGCCTAGAATATGCCAAAAAGCTGTCCTTTTTGCATTCTGAGATCAATCATATGCTTTCAAACAGTTGTTCCAAACTGTAGCCTTTATCCCCCTCTGCAGTCAAAGAATTACTCATTACCTGTGGGTATCATAATGTACAAGATCTTTATTTATAGAGAATTCTTCATTTGTTCCATGTAACAACCCTGAGGATACAAATTCTTACCCCCACTGAACAAATATCTGATCAGAAGCTGGTAAATAATGGCACCTAAATCTACACCGTGTTCAGTCACATTTGCTCATTCTCTTTCTCTCCCTAGACTTCTGACTGTGATGATTTCTATTATTGCAAGGATCTTTCAACAAAACCCTTTTGATGCCTAGACCTATGAAAAATTTGCCCCGGGGTGAGGGTGTGAGTGAAAATGCAAAACTTGAGACAAATATTTAGAAGAAAATTGCCTTTGAACGTCTGGACTCCAAATTCAATAGGAGAGGGTATTGGGATAAAGGACTGAGGAGAGAAATGGGTAAAGAAACCAGCTTAGAATTTGTTTTCCAGTAGGAATAGGTGGCTATAGCAAGATGTGAACAGACCTAAAAATTCTTGGACACAGAAATGTAATGATACAAAAGAGAAACTTCAACCCTGCCTCCACGCATCCCTATTCCATCAGTTCTCCTACTGGGTTTAGCTGAAGAAGGTGCTATTTGGTATAAAGGTTGGGAAGGCAGAAGGAGGACTCTGTGGTGTCACTGTGACGGCAGCATTTGGTAAACCCCTCCATATTCCAGAGTGTCTCTTTCTCTATTGGATCTATAGCTATAAGTAGCCAGGAATTCCTAATCTCACATTAGAGCTTCCTCCCCATCAGGGATCACTCACATCCAATCTCACACCAGCTCACACATCACTCCGTTTCTCACCCTCATAAGCAGACATATACAGCTCATGAACATTGTCACCCATCATTCTCTTGACAACCCCATCTATACACCCACACATGAGGCAGATGCAAACCCTATTTGCCTTTTCCACCGAGGAGCTTGTTTTGTCGGATGTAAACCCTCAACCCACCACTTCCCTCAGGCCCTCTCTTCTCCTTTGGAGATTCTGTGGTCAAATGTGCTAATAGAATATGACAATAATAATATAAATCCAAATTGTATGGCTAATAATATAGGTTGAGTCTCATGTGGATGAGCCTTATGAGCCTTAGCAGATCCAGAATACATATTTCCAGCCAGCTATAAGAAAACTTAAAAAAAAAAAAAAGGTCAACCTGTGTTCACAACCGGGCCTTGCATCTCTCAGCCGGCTTTCCTTCTTGCCTGGTGCATGGATTCCCTCCCCTCTCACCCCCATCTCAGCCTATCCACCTCGCCTCTCAGTCCTTCCCTCAGGCAAGTGTAGAGAAGTAGAGAAGAAAAAAAAGTATTGGGTTTGAAACCACTGAGTGACATTAGCGATTCATTTGAGTCTGTGGCTCCTGTTTGTAAAATGCGGTTAATAACAGCTACCTCACAGGGCTGGAGGATCAAAGAAAGGCTTGCAGGCAGAGTGCTCTTAGGAGAAATACGGTGTGGCGGTGTGGCGTTAGGGATTATTAGTGCCTGCCCCAATCCCACTCCCTTTCTCCCTAATCCTGTCTCCAGTTGCCCCCCTCCCCCCAAAAAAAGCTAGATTTCAAAAGAGCTGAAATAGACAAAGTCTGCTAATCTCCCTTTCCTCCAAACCTCGGAAGAAAGAAGACATATGTACTCTGGACTCTCTGAAGCCCAATTGTTTTAGTTTGGAGTCCCCAATATTCCTGCCACATAATATATAATTGAATCATAATCTTCTAGCTATAAAATCAGCTCCTGGGAGGAAATTTTAAATTTACAGGGGAAACAGGAGTCAGTACAAGGTCGTTTGCCCAGTTCTCCAGCTCCCTTTAGACTCCTTAGGACCCTGCCCTGTGTTCTGGAATGCGGGGGTGGGGTGGAGGGGGGCATGGTGGGGGGGTGTGTTGGGATGGGAACAGGTAATAAATGCACAGGGAGCTACTTCTAGTTTTGCTGCCTGTTACTTTTATTCTCCCTAGTGACTAGACCATCCTCCACCCAACTGCACCTAAACACTCTTTTGCTTAAAATATTTAGGTCAGGCCAGATAAATGGATTCTTTTAGGAAAGGCCCTGATTAATCTCTCTAATTCTTTGCTTTCTCCCAGCAGCATAAATACCAAGCTACAAATTCCTTTGTGTTTGAGCTCCTTGAGGCCGTTTGCTCTTGGAGATGATTTCCAAGACAGTAAGGATGGGGTGGGAAGGTAGTGTGTCCTGAAAGACCCCATCACAACCCCTTTGGTCAGTGAAGAGAAAGCTGGCATGAGAAGCTTTGCAAAACATCAAATTCAGGTCCTGAGTGGGAAGGAGGAAAGAATATGAAAACAAGGGGGCTGAGAAATACTTTGCACTCCGTTGCCCACAATCCTGCCTGGGCAAAAAGGCTCCCCATGAGCAACCAGCCTGGACCCCTAGTACTTCAGCCTCCCTCCGCCTATCTCCCGCTCCGCGACTCTTAGCACCCGACCAAGCTGAATAGACCGACGGGGCTTTAGGGAGCAGATCAAAGCCAAGACTAGCATTCTATGGTGACCTCCCCCAAACTCTTCGGCCCCAGCAATAGCTGTGAATAGCCTTCGGGAAGCCGTTTCCCAGCGCCCGCGGGAGAGGCCTGGGCCAGGAACCCCAGGCACTGCCCGGAATAACCCCAAAACGAGATTTCAAGAGATCTCTCCCTTGGAGCAGCGTTCCCGGGCGCTGAGTGCCAGAAACGGCCAGGTCTCGGGAGGTAACCATTACGCCCTTTCTGCTACCCCGCAACTAGGCGGTGGAAGGCATTGCATCGCGCCTGGCGAAAGTGAAACAGGACTGCGACTCCTACCTGCGCGGACCGAAGTTGGAGGGTGGAAAGACGCCCCAGCCGGTGCGGTCTTGAGGCCCGAGGGCCGCCGGGTCCTCTTCTCGCCTCCCAAGGCCCGTGGGTCCTCACGGCTTTAGCCCCTCCCTTAGGCCTCCCGCCCGCCCGTGCCGCCAGCTTTCCAGGGGCCCCTCTGCGCAGTGTATGGGGTTATTTTTACTTTCGGTTATCTAGCTTTATGAAGACTCCACACCACTCATACAGCTAGATAACCAAAGATAACAACCAACCCCGCCTCCTGGCTGCAGTCGCCGCCTCTTCCACGCAGCCGCCTGGCTGCCGCTGCCCACGCCTGTATCGCCGCAGCCTCCTGGTCGCCCGCCGGTGGAGGTTGGGGAAAGGGTACACTGGGAGAGGGGGAGGACAGAGAGAGAAGCAGAGTCCAAGACAGAAAAAGACTCAGAGACGCTGCGGTACAGACACGACAGAGACCGAAAAACGCGTGGAAAGATGCGACGGCCGATGGCGTCGAAGTCCGGGAATTGACCCCGCATCTCAGAAGCTTGCGATGCCTGGTTTCCCGCTCCCCATTCGAGCCAGAAGCCAGAGTGCCGCTGGTCCCTGGGAGGAGGGACTCTCAGGCTTTTCGTGCCACCCGGGAAGACTTCAGGGACCGAGGCAAAGGCCTCGCAAACCTCACGGGGTCTACATTGCCCCCTCC
>NW_011494665.1:861829-862029 GCF_000754665.1 Bison bison bison | reverse complement strand
TGGAAGTTCACGGTTCACATATTGCTGAAGCCTGGCTTGGAGAATTTTGAGCATTACTTTAGTAGCGTGTGAGATGAGTGCAATTGTGTGGTAGTAGTTTGAGCATTTCTTGGCATTCCTTTCTTTGGGACTGGAATGAAAACTGACCTTTTCCAGTCCTGTGGCCACTGCTGAGTTTTCCAAACTTGCTGGCATATTGA
>NW_011494665.1:842300-861729 GCF_000754665.1 Bison bison bison | reverse complement strand
AGGAAAAAGCGGGATTCTAGCCACCGACTAAAAAGGGCAACGGGCAGCGAAATCCTGGGGGTAAAACCCCGGAGGCGTCCCAGTAGGAAACAGGGAAATCCCGGCAACCCAAAGAGAGAGGGAAATGGGGGCGGGGAGGCAAGCCGGAGACTCCCTAGCGAGTGTCTCTAGGAGAGAAGGACAGGGAGAGACACCACGGGGAAGGGATCCGATAGCGCACCCATGAGATGGGGAAGGAGGAAGAAAACGGAGGGCGGGCTGGGAAGGTGAGCCGAGTCCCTGGGCCCACAGGACCCCCAGAGAATGGCTTTGTACAAAGAGGTCCAGAAATCACCCAGGGCTGTGAAAATGGCCGGGGGTCCGAAGCCAGAGGAGGTGCCGTAGGTTGATGGGGTTCCGATCAGGAATCGGAATCAAGGAGGTTCCGGGAGCCCCGAGGAGGGTGTGGGGCTCGGCCAACCCCTGTTGGCGGAGGCCCAGGCACGGAGGCGCCGGATTCCAAGGCGCTAACCCACCTCGTGTCCCAAGCCGGCCAGGCCACTTACATCGAGCCCAGTGTGCCCATCAGTGCTCTCCCTCGCGGTCCTCCCGGCACGTTCCCGCCCACGGAACGCCATGGCCCTGGGTTCGAGGTGCCAGGGCTCAGCGGGCGCCGGGGTGGAGGCGCCCGCCGGGATCTCAGCCTCCGCCGAGCCAAGGCGAGCAGGGCAGAGCTCACCTCCCTAGCTCCCTCCCCAGCCTCTGCCGCTGCTCTGGCCCGGGCGCGCTCCGGCTCCGGACTTTTCATTCATCCTTTCGTGCTCCCTCCCCAGACCAGCCTCTGATTGGCTTCGCCGAGTCTGACGTCACCGCCTCGTTCTCCCGCCGGCTCCGCC
Source organism: Bison bison bison (assembly GCF_000754665.1). Classification (NCBI taxonomy): domain Eukaryota; kingdom Metazoa; phylum Chordata; class Mammalia; order Artiodactyla; family Bovidae; genus Bison; species Bison bison. The sequence goes on along the minus strand of NW_011494665.1, from coordinate 860,854 downwards.
CCTCCCCCTTCCCGGGTTGAGCCGGAGAGCGCAATTGGGGCGCCCTTCCCCCCGGAGAACGGTGAAGGGGGTGGAACTACTATGTCTGTGTGCTGATTCTCAGCCTTTTGCTGCCTCACACATTCCCGAGACCTGCCTGCCATCTCCAATCCATTGCCATTTGTGGTTTTGATCTCCAACCTCACTGTAGGTTCTACATTTTCCATTTTGACCCAAGGTATATTGCACCAGGTCCAGGGTTCAAAGATGGGAAAAGAGATCAGGTGATATCTCCTCAAAAAGAACCAGATTACTGGAGACTCAACCTCTACCGGCCTTCTCGCGTCAGGATATCCTTTGTGCTTCTAAGATTCTGACCCATTCCAGACTGTAATCTTAATCTTTTAGGATGGACAGGAACCTACCTTATTGGTTTTCAACCCAAAACAGCGAGGAAAAGATCCTGGAAGTTCGGGATTCCTACTGGGAGATGCAGGGTGTGAGCGAGCCTCGATCTCCTTTTTCACCGTGCAGAAATGAGAATATCTCAGGAACTTGTTCTCAGCACCAAAGTTCCAGGTAGGGTAGGCTGGGGAATCATAGCTGACATTAATCTGGGCAACACACACAGATTTGACTCAGCCCTGGAGGCCCTCCCTAGCGCTTTCTCTTCCTCCCCCCATCCTGTGCGCCTCCAATCGCGAGCCTGGCACCCTCACCCCGGGTTCCATCTCCAGGCGTCTGGAGAGCCGGAGTCACAGGGAGAAAAATCATTCTCAGACAAGGTTTTCAGACCTGCATCCCCATCTGGCCGAGAGAATCAGAAAACGGCACACACCAGTCTGCAGGCGGGGTCTGGACTCTCTCAGATCGGTGGAGCTCTCTGTGATCGAGCTGCGAACTCCCATTTGAGCCGCTGCGCCTGACAGGTCGCGAGTTACCCTATCACTCCACCACCCTCCTCTGGGCTCCTTTTCTAAAAACAAACCAACAAACCCTAATACTTGGATACCTGAAGCCAGTCCCTCTGCCTAATCTGGGCTGGCTCCTTTCTACAGGGATCCTACAACAACCGAAGTGCCCTCCAGGGGACCCAGGATTCTCCATCAGACCCAGCCAGGTTGTTTTATCCGAGCCGGGGGGCCTGCCTCTGCATAGTCTAGGACAAAGCCCAGCCGGAATGCTATTTGCCTTGGTTAGTTGTGGGTTTCATTTGGTGCTCCCCTCAAAGACTGGGAAGTCTGAATAACTGCTGAATGATTGTGAGGTAGGGGGTGTGTGTGTGTGTGTGGGGGTACTTTGGAATAGGACAAAGGCCAGGGACTTTGTTTCCCCACCAGAGTGACAGTAGGAAGCTGAAGTGTTGGCCTGATTTCCCAGGTTACAGGACACTAACGGTGGGGCTGTGCTTGGCACACCTTTCGCCCCTCTGTCTGCCTCCACAGCGTCTCAAGGGCCTTACCCAAGGGAAAGGCTTTCTAGAAATGGCCACAGTATCAATTCTTCACCCTCCTAGAACTGAGAGCACACGAGTCAATGGTGGGGTACAGCTGCAGAAAGGCGAACCCTCCCCACTCTCGGAGATTGACCTACCCTACTGATGTGCTGCTAAATGTATCCCCTAAATGAGTCCTCCATGCCAGGCCCCAGAGAAACAATAGGCCTCTTTGTACCTACAAACCTCCGCAAGTATTTCCCAGTATACCACCTCACACCCTCTACAGGATACCTAACATCCTCTAGACATTCTAGCAATCCTAAATAGGGACTACACTTCTTCAAACACACCACCAACTTCCCCTACAAGTATTTCCCCACTCCCCCTCCCACAAGATCCCTTAAATCACTTTAAATAAACCCTTTCTGCCCCTCCACCTTCCCCTCACCCACTGCCTGGAAGCTTGGGCCAGCAAATAGGAAAGAGGCTGTGTTGCTAGCTAGCACTCTCCCCTTTCTTCTCTGTCCCTAATTTCCAATCAAGTCCCCTGCCTCTATGGGGCCCAAGCTTAGCTCCACAATTCCTTACCCAGGGCTGGACCATCCAGACAGCCTAGCAAGAAATAGTTGGGATCAGTAGGAGCCACATTTTTGTCAGAGAGGAGGACAGAAAGGGTTTTTTTTGCCCAACAGAAACCAACCCCCCCCCCCAACTTATTGCCCAAATTCAACTCAACTGAATTTCCTAAAAAACCAAGTTCAGGAAAGAAATGAGTACATATCTAATTTTCTCCAAATAGCTAGATAAAGAGCTAACCACCCTTGTATCTTACTGTGGTTTTGGCTCCTCCAGAGTACCTCAGTCTAAACAGTGTCCAAATATAAGGAGGGGGGGTGGCACAAAAGAAAACAGAGATTATTCTACATTGTCCTGGTGCTATCTACTTGGAATCCCCCTCTCTGCCTAGATTTCTGATGAAGTAATGTTTTGTTTAGTTTTGTCTGGGTGGACTTGACAACCTGATCTCCCACAGTGCCTGCTCAGAAATGATGATGAGTGGGGCATCTGCCTTTATTCTAATGGAGACAGAGCTCCAAGCCGTGAAAGGAGAGAACTCTCCACCATCATGTTAACTGGGATTGGTTTGTATACCAAGCCATGCAGCTCCAGTTTCAAAAAAATACACTACTTTGAGGGTAGCAAAAGAGACAGTCCGTCAAGGTCAGAGGTGGTTTCATACATATTCAACTCTATGGTATCTAACACTATGCCTAAAAGATAGTGGGTGCCTGATGAATAACTGATGAATTGATAGAAGAATGTGCGTCCCTGTGGGTGAGGCTGCAAGTCTGAGTTTGCCTTCCTGTGGACTGAGCCCATCGTGGGTGGAGAAGGAAGGTATTGACAAAATGTGTGTCCTATGGGATCTGTGTATGGGTCTGAGAGGGGATGGGGGAGGTGTATGTTAGTGACTATTTGGCAGCTCCTCTGACCAGAGGAGACCCTTCTACTATGAAGAACTGGATACAGCAGACCTGGGAGAAGCTAACAGCTGGAGCAGAATGGGCGCATTATGTCCCCCTTGCTCTTGGCCCACCAGCCTCAGTCCCTCTAGGAAGGCCTCAGTTGGAGCAGAGCTCTCTGCTTCCAGCAGACAGCACATTCTGCTGCAGTGTTCTTAGAGCAATGGTCTACAGACCCCACCCAAGTCCTTCCAGGGAAATTCTGGTGGGCTGAGGAGCGAGCACACCAAACCCCTGGTGCTGGTCTGAGTCTCTCAGTGTCTCAGTTATCCAAGGAGCTTACATGCTTTGCCAGTGCCTGTCCCCGCCCCCGCCTCTACAGCCCCGATGCCCACCCATTGTCTGTGTCCCTGAAGAGGCCCATGTATAGAAAAACATGGCCTGAATTATGCCCTCTGGATGCAGCTTTTGGATGAATCTTTCTAGTTTGGGTCCCAAAATATTTTTTGGCATCATGCCACTCTCTTGAAAATACTCAGATAATTAAATAAAAAGCATATTTGTTCTTTGTTTCAATTATCAGGTTAATTTGCCTTGAAGATACAGATGAAAGCTGCATTTGGAAGAGGGTGGGTTCAGATATTTATTTCTGTCTTAGTGGTTCATTATTGTGAACATTATCATACATTATTCTTTTGCGACAGAATATTTGCATTTTCTATGGGATTGCACCAGATAAAAGCAAGAATTGGCAGTAAAAAAAAAAAATTGGGAAGCTGCAAAAAAAAACAACACAAAATCAACCTCTATATAGGCAGATGAGTTTAAAGGGAATGGAGATATAATCTGGATGATTTCTCCCCAGAGATACCACCCTTCTCTTCCCACAAAGTGTGTTTCCTCCTGTTCGAGGCCAGCCTGAGAATTCCTCAGGTTTGTCTAAGCACTGCCTCCCCCGATGGCTCTCAGTTCTCTCCTTCAACTCAACACACTGCTCACTTGCTTGAGAGCCTTATGGAGCCAGGAAGGTGACAGAGGTGGTCAGCCATAAGCAAATGGTCTCCTCGAGGGGCAAAGCATGAATGTGTAAGGGTCTGTGTATGCATACATGCACGCGCATACACGGAAGCCTATCAACTAAGACAAATACAGTGACATAACTACAGATATGTGCAGCAGCGCCACCTCCCAGTCCTTACACACCCTGCACACACACCCACGCACAGCTGTTTAAACTCTCCAGTCCCCCTTCACCACCACCCACACCCCTCTCCTTTCTCACCTCTATCATCCATGTTCCATCCATAACTCTGCTCCTCTACAACTAACTGCCTCCCACCCCCACCCGCCCTGGGTCGATGGGCCTCCATCTCTGCCCTCAGGAGCCTCTGAGAGAAGGGCAAAGGGTCCCCAGAATCCTCAGGGCCTCTCCTCTCTCTCATGGAACTGGGCTCACAGGGTGGCCTTCATTCTCAAGTCACCGTGTTCCATTCCCATTATCAATGACTATCCAGGTCTTACTACAATTAGAATAGACCCAAATCAGGGCCTGAAAGCTAGGAGAGAGCAGGCAGGGGGTTGAGAGGTATAAGGAACGGGGGAAAACCCAGGTGACTGCAGAGCCAGCTTCTTTCTCCACCCCACCCCGCAACACCACCATCAGAAACAAACAAATAAGAAAATAAGTACCCCCAAAGCCAAAGGTGGACACCTACGATGACACCAGAAGCAAATGAGGCTGCTGCTTCTCCGATGCTCTGCTCCTGTCGAGGAGGAGAATGCAAAGGTTAAAGTCTTTTTTGTGGCTCCAATCCTCTCCCTAACACCCCTGTCTCCCTGACACTCTTTCACCAACAGGGCTCTGGGCTGCACAGGGAGGCAGCTGGAAGAGAAAAGCCTGGATAGGCAAGGAAGGCAGGACCCCTGCCTGAGCTCTCTGGCTCCATCTTGCCTGGATACCTCTAAGCCGGGCCCATCCTCACAACCTCCCTCTAGCTCCCTCCGAAATCACTGGGCCCAGGGATTTGCACTGAGCCTGTGAAGATGTTGTGGCCCTTCTGATTGAACCTACAGGAATAATCCCCTGCCCAGTGGCTACCATCTCCTCCCAGATTCCCGCTGCTCACGATACACCATGACAAAGCATGCTCAGGATGGAAGGAAGGATCTGGAGTCAGGCATATATTTTTGTCTATCTAAGTGTAACTGTACTGGAAACTCTAAAGTTCTAGGTACTTAAGACACTGTCAATCACATTATGTCTCCAGCTTTCTTCTCTCTTCTCATCATTACCTATCTATCATCTATCCATGCATATCACTAAAGATCCATAAAGACATATCCTGTAGCTACCAATTTTCTCCCTTTCTTCTCCTTCTCTCTCTCACATATACAAAAGGTGTGAACACAAAGCAGTTGTTTTTTTTAAATTTAATGTTGGGTATGAAACCCCGTCTCAATATTTTATAGTCTTACTTTCTCAGTATTTTGCTTTCAGACTAAATTATGATTTTGAAGTTAGACACATATACTATAGGTAACCCAGGTCCTAAAATACTAAGAGAAGTGTATTGTGTGTGTGTGTTGTGATAAATTAGTGAATCCTTCTACCTCAAACTCAATTTTACAATTAATTCTTCTTCTTCTTTTTTTTTAAAGTCAGGAAGATAACATACCTAAATGCAGAGGAAATCAGAAAAAAAGGAAGGCTGGGGGGCAGGTTTAGGACTTAAATCCAATCTTGATTTCTAGGGGGGCGTGTTTTGAATATACCTCTCTCCCCTCTTCTAACATCCATGAATACCCACTTAATGCCCAGCTTCAGCTCTGCCAGCCCATCCATTTCATAAAGGGACATCTCAGTCTGAAATTATCTTCAAGCCAAAGTGAGGGCCAACCCCAACTTTGTCTTATTGCTAGACATTAAGCACAAGGGCAATTGAGGAGCCTCTGGCTCCTCCCCTCACCCTATTCACAAAGAGTCATGGGGTCCCTGGAACGCTTGTGCCTTTTCTTGCTGACCTGTGCCCCACACCCCACTCTACTGCCTCACACACACACAATGCACAGGGGGACCTGGTGACAAGGACCACACCCCTGGAGGCATGGGATATGTGTGCTTGTTCTGTGGCTGGTAGCCTCAGCCTCTCCCAGACAGCTGGCCTCTGGGGAACCAGAAATAACTTGCTGGCCTCCAGCCTCTGCCACCCCACGAGGGTCCCAGCCTGCCTCCCAGCAAGCCCCGTGCGGGTGGGGACTCGAGATAAGAATACTGTCTCTTTTCTGTCTCCTCTGACCCTTCTTAAAAAACAAGAAATTAAAAAGCCACCATCAGATGGGTCTCCTGAGGGCTGGGGCAGGATTCTCTCCCCTTTTTGAACCTAAGCATCTGCCCCAACACGTCACTTACCTTTAAGCTCCCCTCAGCCCCTTTCCCACCTCCCAGCTCATGAGAAATACAAGGAGAGGGGGAAATAAAATTACTCTAAATTCTACAAGTGTTTTTTTTTTTCCCCTAATTCTGGTCTCCTCCCTTTTAGAGATATGGCTCCTTCCCCAACCCCCAGTGACCCCAGTCCCTCAGACTTTGCACCTAAAACCTGAAGTCTCTGGGGCAGAGAAGAGTAAGAGCCAGAGCAAGGAAAGAAGGTCAGGAGTCTGAATACAGAACCGTTTTTTCTCTTCCCTCACATCTCCACTACAATCTTCCTTCCTGCCTCTCCTCTTGTGCAAGCATTAAGATGTTGGCCCTGTCTGGTGGGGAGAAGGGAGGGGCGGATTAATAGGATCAGTAGCACCGTGACCCTAAAGCCCCCCTGAATCCCATTGACAAACTTAGTGAGCTGTCTCCGGGTTGGCCAGGGCTGGCAGGGAGGAGGGAGATGGAGAGGCGCTCTGGGGCAGCTGGGCAGGGCCCAGCCTCAGCTCACCTCGATAGATAGATGGGGAAGCGGGAGATGAAATCCCACTCTGCTAGCTGCTCCTATACACACACACACACACACACACACACATGCCTCTTCCCTTTTGGCCACCCCCTCAATCTTTCCCCAGCCTTTCTGTGATTCCTGCACCCGCCTCCATTAGCCAGTGGGCAAAGTGGGAGGGTAGGACGCCCTAACTGATTTTAAAGGATCCCTTCCCACCCCCAGCCCAGATGTCTGAGGGGCTAGGACCCTTCCAGATGAATGGCCACTTACCGGCTTCTGGGAGGAGGCGCGCTGGCTTTGTGGGCCCCTGCCGCTGGCCTGCCTCTTTCTCCGGCTCCTAGCCTCTTGTGGAGTGGAGGATGCGGCTCCGATGACGTAGCATCTGTCTATCCATTCAGGAATTTCGCTTGCCTCCCTCTTTCTTTCTCGTGCTGCCCTCCCTGGAAAGGCAGCAAACAGGGGGTGCTGCCCCTGTCTGGAGACATCCCCCCCTCAGGATAACAACCCACTCTGATTAAGCCCCTCCTTCTCCCATCTCATGCCTGTCAGGGAAGGGGTCTTTGTCGTCTCCACTCTTTCCCATCTCCTCCTCCTGTCTTTTCTAACCTGAGGCAGGAAGAAGGGACTAAGGAAAGCTATTGTTCCTCCAGGACCCCTCATTCCCAAAGGAAGCAAGAGAAAGGGTGTGACGGGATACCCCATTCCCAGCCTCCTTCCAGTTCTAATTTACCTTCGAACTTGAGAGCGTGATCAATGATGTGTGTCTAGGGTGGGGAGTGGAGTTGATAAGAAGTGATAGAAAGAGGACACAGTTTGTCATTTGGAGGGTCAAAGTATTCCAGTCTCCCTTTCCCAAACCTCCCCCAGCTCCCTGTCCTTGTCAGCTCAACGAATCACAAATCCAGACCTTAGCTGTGAAGGAGAAAGTGGCAATCCGAAGATGAAGGCTGAGAGCTTGAGGGGGGAACAAGGTGGGGCAGTGTGGTGAAAGCCAGCACTTGGAAGTCTAGACAAGAGAAGAGGAGGGGTGGGACCACAGATTCAAAGTGGGAGATAAATTATCTTATTCTAAGAAGAGGAGAGCGATTTGGGGGTTGGTTTCCAGGGCTGGGGTCCCGATACTTGGTGGAAGCTGGGGCCCAGAATGGTACAATGGTCGGGTCTCTTTTCTCTCTCTCACCCCCACCTTCAGCCCCTCCCTTTCCCTCCCTCCCACTCTTCCTGGCCTGCATGGGAACTCAGTCTGAGCTCGACGTGACAGACAGCAGGCCTGCATGCTAATGAAGTTTGTCTCAAGTTCATTGTCAAAGCCCCCCCTTCCCCAAGGCCCCCTCCCCTCTTCTCTCATACACAAATCTCCCTCCAACTTTTGTCCCACAGACCTGGAGGCCACTTGAGTCTTGCTGGCTCCCCTCTCTCACCCTCCCCCACTGCTTTCAGTCTCCCCTCTCCTCACCACCTCCCTCAGCTGGGGCGGGGGGCTCCCTTCTCCCTGGTGCCTTCCCAGCCACCTTCTGGCCCGGCCATCCCTAAGCTCTGAAAGAGGGATTCTGAGGGCAAAGGTCAGAGTCTATAGACCCGGTCCTCCTTTCCCCTCCAAGGTAGGGAGACTTTGGGGAGGCGGGAGAAGATACCAGACAGCCCCCACTCAAGGCTCCTCGCCCCGGTTCTCAGCCCTGTCCTGGCCCAGTCCCCCCATTCCAGCCTCAGCTTCCCCCGCCCCTCATTCCTCCCATTATGATTATTTTGCTCTCCCCTTGATTACATCTGCTTCACTAGCTCAGAAATAAAGATCCTTTGAGACTAATTTTGCACCCCCCACCCCCAGCTCCCCACCCCTTCCCTCCTCCTTCTCTCTAGACCAGGGCTCCCTTTAGCTCCTTTCTCACCGCCTGGAAGACATTGAGTTCCTTGTCTAGGGAGCTGGGGGTTGAAGGGAGGGGGTGCTAGTGGAATGGGGGGGGGTCTCTCCAACTCTGGGACGTGTCCAGCAATCCAAACCTGTCCTTCCTTTGTTCCTACAAATCTCTTCATACTGTCACCACCCTCTGGAGTCTGCCTTTCTCCCAGTAACCAGGGGATTGGGGAGGAAGGGGAGGAGGACCCTGAACTCACTCCACCCCTCAATTCCCGAGAAAAGAGGGAGGGGGAGAGAGAGGGAAAAAAAATGTAATCCCCCCCTCATTAGCCAGAAAGGAAGCGAAAGGGGATAATTATAATTAAAAGCAGACAGCTGTGGATTGCGTCTTTTATGTTCTTCCAAGCTTCCTCCCCACTTCTGCCACTAGCACCCAAAAATCTGCACAACTCCCTGAGCATCTTCCCCCTGGTTTCCTGAGTGTGGGGAGTTTGCTAAGAGAGTGAGGCTGGGGGGTGCAGATTTGGGGAAGGGGGCTCTACTTCCTCTCCCATAGACAGCACTTTCTCAGATATTGTGAGAGGCCTAGGAATGTGGAGATATCCTCTTCCTATCCCCCAACCTGTACCCCAAAGCATGGGCCTGTAGGAGGTGGGGGCATTCAGGTAATAATAACTAATTCAATAATTTGGGGAAACCTTTGATTTTCCTAATAAAATAGTTATAACTTATTCGTAATGATACTAAGAATTTAAATATAACCTAGAATATCTTCTCATTCAGGCTTCTCTTTCCTCCTTCCTTGGAGGGGCCTTTAAACATGAGAGGGGTAATGAAAAGCTGGAAGAGCTAGGGGGATCTGTCAGGGAGTGTGTTGTGTCTAAGAGAGGCTCATAGATTTAAAGTACACAGAAAGGCACACAGATGCATATGTATGTATACTGGATAATTTTCAGGGTGGTGTTGCTAGGCCTAGCTCTGCTATCCTATGTATTTATAGAACTTGATCATAGGCCAGAACAGCAGGGTAATTATAGCAATATTAGCATATATGCAAATCAGGTAACCTATATACGCTGAATGGAAGCAGATTATTATTTATTTCTCTCCCCCTCTCTCCTTCTCTGGTATCAGCTCTGGCTTCTCAGAGCTGCACACCAGCAATTATCTGACATTATAAGAGGGGGTTGTAGCCCCAGAGGAGGGGGCTGAGGGGAATAGGACAAGAAAAAAAAAAACCTGCAGGCGGGTTTTATCTCATTTTACTCAACGTTATTCTGTGAAGCCTAGGGAGGGGCTCATTGAGAATACTTTGAATTAACAAAGGGAGGGGATACAGAGAGACAGAGACCTGAGAACAGAGACAGATGAAGCCAGAAAAGCTATGAAGCAATGACAGAGATGGAGAGAGGCAGATCCACAGTTCCAGAGAGTGAAGAAGCCAGGAACAGAGGGGTGAACTCAGAGTCACCAAGAATATGGATCTCAGAGAAAACAAGGATCTGAAAGCTAGAGGGATGAGTTCTCTAGGTTCACTCAGGCTTGGGCTTGGGGCAGCCTGAGGGCTCAGGCCTTCCCCAGTGGTCTGCGGGCTCCAGAGCCCAACCCAAGGACAGTACCAAGTCCTCTGCCCTCTTTCCATCACTCAGTAAATGGCAAGGGATCTGAGCAGAAGCATCGTTTACTCCAACCACCACGGGGTAAGCATAAATGGCATGAAGAAAGCAACGACAGTCTTAACTTTGTCGTTGCTTTTCCTTCATATTGTTCCCGTGGCTTGCCCTGATGAGCTGGGTACCTCTTCCTCTGCCTTGCTAGGTGGGATTCTGCTGGTGCATGGCTGCCACGGACCAGCGAGCGGCTGGGATTTCAGAGCCTCACTTACATCCTTCCTTCCTTCTCCACCTTCCTTTCTCACACCAGTGCTGAGCCGGGAGCCCTCCATCTCCTGTCTCCTCTCCTCTCCCGGGTTGGGCAGCCATCAGCCCGTTCAGTCTCTGGTCCCCCCACCCCCCTCTCCGCTAGATCTCCACAGGCTGCCTAGGTCTCTAGGGAGTCAGTCATACCACTGCCTCCCTTTTCACATTCTATACCTCTTTTACTAAGACACTATTTTTACCAGATCCACACTTGGGAAGTGGGACCTTCACAGTTGTCATTGCTTTTCCTTCATATTGCTCCATGGCTTGACCTGCTGAGCTGGGTACCTCTTCCTCTGCCTTGCTGGATGGGATTCTGCTAGCACATGGCTGCCAATGGATCAGCGGCTGGGATTTCAGAGCCTCACCTATATCCTTCCCTCCACTGCACTCAGAAGGAGCCTCCAGCCCCCAGGTGCATTAAGGGAGGAGTATCTTTGGTCCCAAAGCCCTAGATATTCCTGTATCTCCATCATGTTTTAAATGCCTTTCTCCAGGTACCACTTGCAATGTGGCAATCTAGCTGTCCCTGTTTTTTTTTTAAAAAAAAAAAAAACCTTTGCCCAGGTGAGGAAAACTTAAAATGAGGCAATGTGGGGGAGGGGGTATTACCAAACCTGTGGCAGAGTCCACTAGCCAAAACACCTGCTCTCCAGTGGTACAACGAAGAAGAGGAGGGGTCTCTGAGAGACACAGAGACAGACGCCCAGAGAGACAGCTGCCAAAAGACTGCAAGGAAACAAAATCTCAATGTTGCACTTAGATTCTTACCCCAAAATGAAAATGTGTTGTTACATAGATATATCTAGACCCGCAAGATGGATAGGCTTTATCTCCAGTGACCTCTGCATCTACACTATGCATTTATTTTTGTATCTGCTCCTGGATCTGGCTGCATTTCTCTGTGGCCATATGATTCAGAACAGTAAAAGAACTAAAGAGGCAGTGAGAGAAAGCGAGACAAATGGAGCAGAGAGAGAAACTGAGAGAGCGCTGAGGGGCAGAGACCACCTCAGAGACAGAAGCCTTCGAGAGGGAAAGAGATAGGTGCTAAGAGGCACCAGAAAGCCAGTCAAGAACAGGGAAGACCAGAGAGTGACAGTTGGCCAGCCCAGGAGCTGCACTTTCCATTCTCTATCCCCCATTAGAGACTGGGGATCTGGGGATGTGGTCCTCAGTTCTGCCTGTTTCTTCCCCAGGCTCAGCCCAAAATTGGTGAGTAGATTTGTAGCTTCTTCAGGCACATCCTTCGTCATGCTCCTGAAGTTGTTTGGACAACGGATCAAATCCTTTCCAGGGCTGCCCGCTTAGACACCCATCTCCTGGCAGCCTGGCATTTCTACGATGGGGACTTGGATGGGGACTTGCCTGCCACGGGGACTCGCCTGCCAGTGTTTCTCTTTTGAACGAGAGGCGCCTTCCTGCTTCTCTGGTTCTCCTGTACAGTAACTGAGCTCCAAACCTATGGAGCTCTGTGTGTGCACCTAAATATCTTTTATCTTCTCTTTTACAAATTTAATCTCTCTGGCAACCCCATTGGACATCCATACTTGCACATTACCCGGTGTGGTTGTTAGGAGCTGTGTGTGGAGTGGATTTGTGTATGGCATGAAAAGGTTTATGTTTGTATCCAGCACAGTCTATGCGTACCATCACCTGCCAGCTCTCAGGCTCCACCATCCAGCGGCCAGGCATGTCTGGCCACCACTGCTACAGCCCAGGGCATCCTCCAAACCCAGCACTTCTGAGGTACAAATCAGATCGTTTTCTACCCCCAAAGATCCCCACTAAAGCTGCCAAAATCTCCCCTTTTGATGGGCTGATAATATGTCAGATACATCTGGTTTTCTCACAAACCAGTCTTTCACCACAGAACTCCCACGGCACCAAACAGTCACAGCTGCCCTGGAAAGGAGACAGACCTCACCACAGAGACTTGGTCTCGCATGCCAGCTTGATAACAATGCCCAGGAGCTGGAGAGAGATTTTCTCCTTGACATCTCCCTGGTTGTCTGTTGGTACCTATATCTGTATACATGTGTTACTTTTATTCTTAGAACGGTATACATCTCCTCTGCTCATTTTCACAAAAATAATGGTCTCCATGTGGGCACCTGGCCAAACACCCGCTCTGTGTGGGATATGTGTGGCACAGAACACATCCTGGCACCCATATTGCATGCCTGCTTTATACTCTAACACGGTGCCATTTTCTTGGTGCAGTGCCCGTTTCTGTCTGCTTCACAGAGGGTTCTTTAGGTCTGATGCTCATTTCTGGGGCTCAGGCTCTTGGGTTTGGGCTGGATCCCTCAGCCAAACAAGCAGCCCGTATTCCCCACCTTAGGAGCCCCGATAACGTTAGTCCTGGCAGAGCTACTGAACTCCGGGTGGCTGTGTGTACGGCTATGGCTGTGCCCGCTGGTGAGGCCAGGCAGGCTCCCTCCCGACTGCCTGGTGCTCCCCTCAGGGTCGCCACTGCGATGGGTTGAGTCAGCACTGAAATCCCCCTGAGCCGCCTTGTGTGCACAAGTAGGTTTGTGTGTGTGTTCGCAGGGTGCTGGTTGCTGTATGTATACTGGAATCACACATACGTCCATATGACTACGCTCTGTGAGCGCTGTGTGTAGTTCGGGGCTGTATGTGTGACATTTGTGATCTGGGGGTTTGTTGGTATGTGCAGCGCACGCCTTTGAGTTGGCTGTGGCTCGGCGTGCTTATGGCTTGCGGACCATGGTCTGCAAGCCCCTGAATCCCAGTGTGCGTGAACCTGTGGCTTCTGTGTGTGAGTTGCGGGTCCTTGGGCCGGGCAGAAGTCCGGCGGGAGCACGCCGGTGCGGCCCCAACCGGCGTCCCTGCCTCTCCTCTGCGCTTTCGCGGGCAGCTGCAGTTCCGGCTCCCGCTTCCGACAAAGTCCGAGCTCCGCAGCGGCTCGGGACGCGGACTCGCCAGGCGGTGTGGAGGGGGCTCCGGGTGGGAAGGGCGAGACGTGCGGGACCCTCGCTCCTTCCCCGGGGCGGGACCGCGGACGCCTCCCGACGCGAGAGCCGCACGGCCGCGGGCGCCCGGGAGAGGAAACGAAAGCCCGGGAAGAGCCGAGGCCAGAAGTGAGCGCGAGAAAATAGAGCATCGGAAACAGAAGGGAAAAACAAAATCTATCTGAAAAGAAACAGAACGTTAAAAGAGATAAAATAACACTAAATGATTTGTTTTTTAAAAAGGAAACATACCCAAGGCATTTAAAATATTAAACTAAATAATAGAAAGGCAGGGAAACAAAATGGAAAAGAAGAGACTCCAAGGCCCCCGAGGGGAATGGGGGCCTAGACGGGGCGACGTGGCATTTGAGAGTTTCGGGGATCCAGACGGCTGAGCCCGCCGGAGCCGAACCCGCGGGGCCTCCTGGCCTCTCCCGCCCGCTCCCCGGACCCGGGTCCGGCGAAAAGCCCCGCTCGAAAGTCTGTTGGTCACCACTGCCCGCCGCCAGCAGCGGTGGCACGGAGGACCGCCTCTGCCCCCCATCTCCACTACTGAACCCACCCCCGCGAGAAATAAAACCAAGAAAGATCCTCCGATTCTCCCCCATCCCCCAACTGGCAGGGTCAGTTCTTCCTAAGGTTCGTGTTTTTGGCCGCGAGGCCCTTGTAGATGTCCCTCTGGGTTCGTGGCGACAAGCGGAGCCTGGGGAAAACAGGTCTGTTGAGAGCGTGGGGGCTTGAGGGCTTGAGGATCCTTGCCCGCGCTCACTCCCTGCCCGTAACTTCGGGGCCCAGTTCCAGGCGGGAAGTCCTGGACTGTGGTGCAGGGCGAGGGGCTGGGTAATGAATAACCAGGAGAAGCTAGGGTGTAAGGGGAGCCTAGCAAGACAAGGAGAGGGAAGATGAGAAAAGAGGGGGCCAAAAATTGGGCGGGTAAAAGAGGAAGCAAGCGATGCGGGAGAGAAGGAAACACAGAGATAAATAAAGGGAAAAAGAAGACGGAGAATGGTGGTGGAAGGGCAGCCGAGCCGCTCAAGGAGTTTGGCGGGAGACCCTGATAGCCCCTTTTCCCCAATGGCTGGGGGCTGTTTCCCTTATCTTCCAAAGCTGCCAAATTCTACCCTTAGACCCTGGGTTTGCGCAGCTGATGGGGAGGCCATAACATGGTAGCCTGAAACGGGCTCCAGAGAATTAGGAACGTGTAGACTATGTTCAAGATGTTTGTGGCTCTCAAAAGCAGAGAAAGGTGACAGAGAGGCTGTGAGGTTGTGGGGAAACTGTAATATCTTAGCACACAGAGAAAGTGCCTAAGAGATGCAGCTGGCAAGCTCAAGTCCCCCAGATCAAGGTGCAGAGCCATTTCTGGAATTTCAGCCACCAAGAGGGTGGCCGAGTTCACAGCCCACCCATAAGTGCCAGCTGACTTCAGCGTCATCAGACTCAGAGGCCATTTCACTCTGAGAACACCTGAATACATAGGTACACTAGTCTCTCCCCCAGGCCCCACATCTGTGGACTGGTGGGGAGCCTGCTGCTAGGACCAACTCTGTGGCCTTGACCAAGTCATTTCCTCCTTTATAAAAGAAGAGTCTGGGGCTGGGAGTCACCAGTCCTTCCACTGGAAAGATGATCACAGCTAGGAAGAAATGTGACCAACCCAGGTTTGGGGGTCAAACAATCTCACTCTAGAACATTTTGGACTTCATCAGTAAACATACTGTGTATTAATTTTCAGTAATGCGTGGGCCAACTTGAGAGAAAGCCTCCAGCTGTGGGGGTGGGAGGTGAGGAGTAGGCTACTTCTATGGAAGAAACCCAGGAGAACAGAGAGCAAGAGGACCTCTCAGGAGGGTGAATAACAAGGCTGGGCGCTCTGAGCAGAGGATGACATAAAGGCAGGACAGCTTGATGGAGGGTGCAAGGTGTTGGGAAGAGCACAGTCTGCAATGGCAGCCCAGCCACTTAACTGGCTGTGCGACTCTAAGCCAGTTACTTGAACTCTCTGAGCCTCTGTCCTGAACAGGTCACATGGAGGAGAGGAAACATACTTCCCTGGTTGTGAACTCAGTGAATTAATTAATGCACGCAATGTGTATCTGTTTGGCTCCTCATAGACACTCAAGAAATAGTACTTTCTTCCAATCCAGGATTGTTATGTCAATTTTTTGACTTTCATATTTTCTGAGGGAAGGGGGGGTCTTGGAAAGTGGGGAATGGCTGTAGCTTGCTGCTTCTTACTCTGCCTTCTTGTTTTACTCAGTCTACAAATCCTTGTGTCAGCCTCAAATTATCTCAAACAAATACACACATAACAAAGTGTCCGTTTTTTAAAAAATGATAGTAAAATAAAACACACTCAATGCATTGAAGTAGCCTGAAATAAAATGCTGTGCAAGTGGAGTTCATCCTGGAACCTCCACCAGTTAAGTGCTACATCCCTTACAATTTAATATACTCAAAAGTGTTGGAATTTCTCTTTGTGACTGAATAATTTGTGCTGCCTTTCTATATGCCCTGCCCCCCCTTTTCTTACTTACATATTTATTTTCAAAGAATTGTGGAGATTCTATGTATGGAAAAAATACACATTTGACTATTTGTATTTTTGTTCTTTAATCCCCCAAGTTTAATCTATAAATTTTGTTACAATTTCAGGCAGATATCTGTTCAAGAATGGTTGTAACAATAAAGCTTTGGAAATTACTTAAACGTTGAAATTAATACTACACTTGATCATAGCAGAAAGGCCGAGAAGTGATAAAATGCTGAAATAAATAAACAACATGTTGTACAGTTAAAATACAAATTTACGTATATTTATCAACATGAGTAGATGTCTTAGTATGATGAACTGACGTTTCAGTCTTAGCTCTGTCACGTAACTGAAGTGGGTGACCTTAGACTAGTCACTGACCCCCTTGCTTTCCAATTTTTCTATTTCAAGTTCCCTCACTTGGTTGTTATGAAATCCAACTGACATTCTGCACATCAAAATTTCTTTATGAACTGCAAAGTGTTATATGAATGCAAGATATCACACCATACCGCAAATAATATATATGACCCGACCTACTGCACCACACCTGGTACTGAATGGGTCTCCCATATGCCTCCAACTCAGCAACCCAGATTCTCCAGATGGAGGGGATCCTAAGCCTGGAGGCACCTGGGCTCTAGGGGGATTGAGGTGAGTTAAAAGGGTGGTTCATTGGGCAGAGTGGTTCATTATCACCTTACCTCCCCACTCACGTTTCTCCCTTCTCCCCAGTCCCTGCCCCCAGTTGCAGTTTGCCCATCCCCCTCCTCTTGGCTCTTCATTTGCCTGGCTTTCAAGTCTATGGAGAGTGGAGGGAGTCCTCCCAGGCTGTTAGCGTTGGAGTGGGAAGTGGACTGAGATTACACTGGGAGGGAGAGCATTTGGATTCTAAGAATTTTCTCCCAAGGCTGGACACCCCTTATCAGTCTCTCCCCAAAGAAGAGTTCTTGGGAATGGAAAGGGTTGGAGGCACCCCAGCACGTCCAGGAGAGGGAGGAGGGCAAAGAAGGAAAAAAGAGGCTCTGAGAGGACACTGGGAGTATTCGTATTTCTGCGCTCTCTCAGGAGGAGAGGGGCTTCCGTCGCTCAGCTAACGAACTTCTTCCCAAATTCTCTGTGCGAGATTTGGCTGCTCCCAGAGGGGGGTCCTTTCTAACAAGGTGCCCCCGGGCCCTGCCCCTCCCTCCCCAGGAGCTGAAGCCTCCAAAGGTTCCTGGAATATAATGGATCATTTTCCAATTTACCAGGGTCTTAGAGATTACGCCGCTAATCCCATCAAAGACCATCTGCTTACATTGTCCCTCCTGAGCTAAAATAAATAGACCCTTTACTCTCTCCACTTCAGCTCCTCTGGGGTATTGTAGCGGGAGAAAGTTCGACAAGGCCCATCCCATTTCCCCCTCCCTCCCGCTGTGGGCCGGACAGAAAGGGAGAAAACAAACTTAGCTTGTCTGAGGTGCGAAAGGTCACTTATGCTCCTGACCTGCATTCTTCTCGGGAGCCTGCGACGATGGGAATCGGGGAGCGGGGCGGGCCCGGGGCTCTGGGGGTCTCTGGGGATCAACCCCCTGCAGAGCTGTGGGACGGCCTGTTCGGTGCCCCATTGGCCTGCTGTCTCAGCTCTGAGGCCGCCTTCCCCCAGCCCATTTTTGGTCTCTCTTTCTCTCTAGTCTCTTCAAGTTTCTCCCACCTGTGACTGTTGGGAAATAATGATTGAATCGAACTTGCATCCCGCCCTTGGCAGAACTATGGCTGGGGAAGCGGACATGAAAATCCACATAGACACTAATTTGATTCCACCTAAAATCATTTCTTCTATAGGCTTTTCACATTTATTCTCTTATGTGTTATTCCTCTGTGGCCAAAAGGCTTCATAAATGGCAGAGGGAGAGGCTCCGGAGGAGCCGCATGGGAAGTTTATGGCTGAACCAGGAAGAATATGTATGTGCAAATCAGCTCTAGGAATTAGATCAGGCAAGTTATATATTAAAAGGTGATAACTG
This sequence comes from Bison bison bison, assembly GCF_000754665.1. Taxonomy (NCBI): domain Eukaryota; kingdom Metazoa; phylum Chordata; class Mammalia; order Artiodactyla; family Bovidae; genus Bison; species Bison bison. The sequence continues at coordinate 842,754 of NW_011494665.1, read as the reverse complement.
CCATAGAAAATAAATGAAATATAAAACGGTGAGGGAGTGAGGGGGTGGGGCTTCACTGAGAAGGTGGCGTTTGAACAAAGATTTACAGGTGGTAAGAGAACTATTCAGGAAGAAATCAGGAGAGTCCTGCATACGGAGAATCACTGGTCTCTTCCCACAGTTTCCTGTGTCGTGGCCACTTCTAACCCATTCTGTCCCTCAGTCATTATTTCTAGCTGTCTTCTAACCTGCTCAAGAACCTAAAGGGCCTCCCAGCAGACTGTCTTGTCATCCACAGGACAATCTACAGAGGCAGGTCTCCCCAACTCTGCCAAATAACTCACCACCTGTCTGGAGCAACTGCCCAAAGGTACTTGTTTTCCAGAAGGGGCACACGTCTTACTTTAGAAAGGCAGCGTAGTAACAGGAACAACACAGGCATTGGAGTCAGGATGCTCTCAGCTCGAATCATCCC
>NW_011494665.1:835946-842200 GCF_000754665.1 Bison bison bison | reverse complement strand
CAGCTCTGCTGCTTCCCAGCCAGGGGATCTTGGGTCTGGCTCCTCAGCTCTGACTCTCCGTTTTCCTCATTTGTAAAACAGATCCTGCCTACATCGCAGGACTGCTGTGAAAAATCAGTGAGCTAATACACAGTTCCTGGTGGGTGCTCTGTTCAAAACACTATGCAGGACAGAGCAGGGACTGTGCCCCCACCCCACAGAGAAGTTAGAAAGTGCTGGCTCAAGAGTTTTAACAGCAGTGTGTAAGTCATTTGCGTAGTTAGGGACACAATGCTGATTTCTCAGTTATAAGACTGGTTCATTTGGCAAATGTGGCTGGATATTTCTATATACAAAGCGCTACAAAAGGGAATGATGCACATACCTTGGTTAAAGACTGAGAAGGACAAATATTATTGGCATACATTGCAGGACATGATATGCACTCAGGAAATGAAATAGAAATTTGAAGGGGAGAGTGAGAGAGAAAATCCAGTCGGGGTAAGGTGGAATCAGGAAGGTTTCCTTAAGGGGTATGGCATGAGCTGGGCAGGCCTTGAAGGATTAATAGGACCTGAACATGCAGAATGTAGGGAAAAGGAGAGAATGGGAGAGACCATGCTTGATGATAATGTATATCAATAGATAATACGTATCAGTAAGATTTGAACATTTAGGTAATCATGAGCACGTTATGGTCTTTGTCTTTATGAGGGGAAGAATCACATCCAGATCAGGAAAGATGGAGAATGCTACTATTCTTTGAACTGGCTTCATCTGGAGCGAGATACTCACGTATAAGATAGCACTGAAAAGAGGATAAGCCAAGAACAGTGAGGGGGCTTTGTAATATGTAAGGGGTGTGACTCTGGGCAGCTTCCTTCACCTGTCTCATCTTCAGTTTCCTTCTTATTAAGTAAGGTGAGAATGACATTTACTACACAGAAAGTGAGGGTTCAATGAAATTATATGAAAACACCTACTAACGTGCCTGACATATGGAAAATATAAGACTTAATATGTCTTTATTTAATAGGCCATCATGTAGAAGAGGGGCAGACTAATAGTGGAGAAGAAGACATGGTGAATGGAAACAGGGAAACAGATTAAGATTGGGACGAAGAAGAATAAAGGGCCAGAAAAGACCAACACAGAGAATTTTTGGTCAAGAATGGCCACCCAGCAAAGACAGAGAAGAAAGAATTTCTGATCTGAGTAAGAGATTGAACGAGCTGTTTCAAATATTCCTTCCAATGCCAGGATTCTAACAAAAAGCATTCATTGTGTCAGCTTAAATTGAAAACTATAAGCTTCCTTGAAAGTTCCATGAAGGCAGGAATCATGGCCATTTGACTCATTTCTCTATCAAGTGCCCAGAAGAGTATATCATAGGCATCTGATAAATATTTGCTCAATGAATGAATAAATGAGTGCTCTGTTTCAAATGCTTTGTATGCACTATTATAAAGACAGTAAGTGTTACAGTTCAAAGGAAAAGCATGAGAAGAAGTGAGGTCTGGAGGAAATAGGAAGAGTCAAGGAGTCACAGACCATAGACAGAGAAAACAGGATAAGATGGGGCCTTTGTTCTACTGTGCTAAAGGAAGTCTGGAGGGGCATCCCTGGGCTGCACACCCATGGATGGCCACTAAAATAGGAGGTTGAACAGAGCAATAGGAGGAACAGAAATGATTAGAAAGGGGAATTTTGTCTTAGAGTTACAAAACCAAGAAGAGTGAAGTAAGGAGAAGGCAGCATCTTTGCACCGGGATGATGTTCATGATACAGAAGACTCGCATTATGGTGGCGAAGGTTCCTGCTTTGTACCACCGTAGCTTTTGAGATGGGGGTTTAACCAATGGCCCCCTCACTTTTAGCAGAGCCTTTTTCCCTGCAGCAAATAACTGATTCTTAATGGAAGGATAAAATGAAAGGTCAACTAACATTCCTGATTTCTGCTTTGCTGAGAAACGCTATGGTTTCTGCAACTCACTCCAGTATTCTTGCCTGGAGAATCCCCATGGATAGAGGAGCCTGGCAGACTACAGTCCATGTGGTCGCGAAGAGTCAGACATGATGGAGCGACTAAGCACAGCATAGCACAGAGAAATTCGATGGGCTCTCTATCTTTGGAGAAATTGAAGGAGACATGTCTGAGGTGTCATTAGGCAGGAATGGATAAGGCACTAACTTCCTCAGTGTACTATTATTTGATTAAAAAAAAAAAGATTCCTGACACATTCCTTCCCCAATCAGTCTAGATTGGGAGTCTGAATGCCTCCTTATCCTAATCCAGATTTTTCATGCAGTGTTCTGAATTTTCTCTTTTTTTTTATGCCCTTTTAAAAGCTGGAAAACTCCAGCTTAGGGCTATTGGAAACACCCCTAGGAAATATGTATTTTATTCCCCTCAAATTTTTTTCTTCCCTGCCTTCTTTAGTGTCTTTACCATTAGAAAGTGTCATCTGAAATATCTTGGTAGGGAAAGGGAAAAGGGAAAAGGGGCTTAAAGTCAGGGGAATACACAGGAGGTGCCCATCTCATCTCTCGGTTTCTTGCCTTGTGCTGCCACCTAGTGTCCTAGAACCTCAAATCCCTTACCCCAGGGAGAGACCACATTCATTCATTCACTCATTCAGACTCTTTTATACCTTTTTAATCCCATGGTCAGAGGAGCCTGGTAGGCTGCAATGCATGGGGTCGCTGAGAGTCGGACATAACTGAGCGACTTCACTTTCACTTTTCATTTTCATGCATTGGAGAAGGAAATGGCAACCCACTCCAGTGTTCTTGCCTGGAGAATCCCAGGGACAGTGGAGCCTGGTGGGCTGCTGTCCTTGGGGTCACACAGAGTCGGACATGACTGAAGAGATTTAGCAGCAGCAGCAGCAAAACTTAACTGCCCCGCATGGCTTGTGGAATTTTAGTTCCCTGAACAAAGATCGAAACTGGGCCCCCAGCAGTAGAATCATGGATCCCTGACCACTGGCCCACCAGGGAATTCCTGATACAGTCATTCTTTTATTCACAGATTCCCTGACTCTTGCGACTCCATGGACTACAGCCCGCTGGGCTCCTCTCTTTATGGGATTTTCCAGGTACGAATACTGAAGTGGGTTGCCATTTCCTTCTCCAGGGGATCTTCCCGACCCAGGAATCGAACCCAGGTCTCCTGCATTGCAGGCAGATTCTTTACCGACTGAGCTGTGAGGGAAGCCCCAGGTTCCTTTAAGGTTTTAGCAAAAGTATGCTAAGGCTTCTCTCTGGCCGATTTGGAGCTAGTCGCCCTATCCCGTCACCAGTTTCTACATGCCCTTGCTTTCATGCTGCTCTAGACAGCACCCTCTCTGCTCTTTTTACCCCATTGAAAAGAGGCTCCAGCCTTTCTCTACACACTCCAGATAACTTCAATTCCAACCCCTCTTGCTATGGTTGAAACTCATTCTTTTTTTGTTAGCAGAGGCAGATTAACAGTGCTCTGGATTCCCTTCCTGATCACAAGTTTCCAACCAGAATCGATGGGCCAGAACTGATGGGAGTGAAGAGCACAGACCACGAAGACCACGGAAGGGAGCCATGATACAGTATGAGAGTAGACAAAGATGTAAACTTTGTGGCATGTTATAGTTAATAAATAGTGGCAACATATGTCGGGACATTTAATTTTTATAACAACCTAGTGAGGCTCACAGGGCAGGTGTTAGTATCCCCATGTCACAGGTGAGGAAACCGATGCTAAAGAAAGTCAAACGGTTAGCTGCTGCTGCTGCTGCTGAGTCACTTCAGTCGTGGCCGACTCTGTGCGACTCCATAGACGGCAGCCCACCAGGATGCCCCGTCCCTGGGATTCTCCAAGCAAGAACACTGGAGTGGGTTGCCATTTCTTTCTCCAACGCATGAAAGTGAAAAGTGAAAGTGAAGTCATTCAGTCGTGTCCGACCCTCAGCGACCCCATGGATTGCAGCCCACCAGGCTCCTCCATCCATGGGATTTTCCAGGCAAGAGTACTGGAGTGGGTGCCATTGCCTTCTCCGAAGCGGTTAGCTAATCAGTGGCACAGCTCGGTAAGTCACAGGTCTCCTGGCTCTCATCCAGGGTTCATTCCTTTAGAACAGGCTGTCTGAAAGAAGAGAATGGAAATGTAACACTAGAGAGCCCCACGTATGCCTGGAGGAGGTGGGGAGAGAGAGATGGCAGTAGTGGCATCGCAAAACAGCACACTACCCAGCGACAAGCTCTAGAGGGGAGGGTGTGTGGCCAGGAGACTCAAGCCAACTTTTTCCTGCGAGAGTTGGAACTCCTTCTTTGGCACAAATACTCCTCCTGTTGGCCAAGCTTGGCTATGGCACTGTCCTCCTCCACAAAGAGGAGTAAGGGGAGAAAGGAGAGCAGGGCTGGAGGGGCTGACCTGGGCTGGGAAGAGAAGCTAACAAGTAATGTTATTTAATCTACACTAATGTGGATTTCCAGAAAGACAGGCACATTCATACTAAAGTATCAGTAGATTAAACCTATCTTAAGTGTATTTTATATATTCTTACTATCACTATCACAGTGACTGCAGCCATGAAATTAAAAGACGCTTGCTCCTTGGAAGAATAGCTATGTCAAACTTACACAACATATTTAAAAGCAGAGACATCCCTTTGCCGACAAAAGGTCTGTATGGTCAAAGCTATGATTCTTTTAGCGGTCATGTACGGATGTGAGAGTTGGACCATAAAAAAGACTGACCACCAAAGAACTGATGCTTTCAAACTGTGGTGCTAGAGAAGACTCTTGAGAATCTCTTGGACAGCAAGGAGATCAAACCAGTCAATCCTAAAGGAAATAAACCCTGAATATTCATTGAAAGGACTGATGCTGAAGCTCCAATACTTTGGTCATCTGATGCAAACAGCCAACTCATTGGAAAAGACCCAGATGCTGAGAAAGATTGAGGGCAGGAGGAGAAGGGGATGAGATGGTTGGATGGCATCACCGACTCAATAGACGTAAATTTGAGTGAACTCTGGGAGATAGTGAAGGACAGAGAAGCCTGGTGTGTTGCAGTCCATGGGGTCACAAAGAGACACGACTGAGTGACAGAACAACAACAATTATAACTACGATGCCTAATATGTATTAAGCTCTTAATCTTTGCTAGGCACTGTTCTAAGTGCTGTAGTTGCATTATATTGACTTCTCACAACTCTATGAGGTAATTACTCACAGAGACTCCAAGAGGTTAAGCAACGTGCTGAGTCATACTAATATGTGGTGGGACCAGGGCTGACTCTAAAGCCTGGAACATCACTTCCCTCTACCCAACACTAGGAATAGAAACTGACTGTGTAAAAGTAGGCAAGGTTTATTTATATCAGAATCCAATTGGAGAAAATAACCCTCTTAGGGGTATTTCTGATCTATTCCAGTTTCCAGGAATGACTCCCTCTTGCAAGGCCACTCAGTCCAGAAACTCAGCATAGCAGCTCACCTGGCAGAGCCTGGACTGTGGAAGTTGAAGGATTATCAAGAATGGACCGTGGACTTCTCTGGTGGTCCAGTGGCTAAGACTCCATGCTCCCAATGCAGGAGGCCTGGGGTTCAATCCCTGGTCAGTTCAGTTCAATTCAGTCACTCAGTTGTGTCCGGCCATGTAACCCTGTGGACTGCAGCACACCAGGCTTCCCTGTCCTTTACCATCTCCTGGAGCTTGCTCAAACTCATGTCCATCGAGTCCGTGATGCCATCCAACCATCTCATCCTTTGCCATCCCCTTTTCCTCCTGCCTTCAATCTTTCCCAGCATCAGGGTCTTTTCCAACGAGTCAGTTCTTCACATAAGATGGCCAAAATATTGGAGTTTCAGCTTCCGCATCTGTCCTTCCAATGAATATTCAGGACTGATTTCCTTTAGGTTTGACGGGTTGGATCTCCTTGCAGTCCAAGGGACTCTCAAGAGTCTTCTCCAACACCTCAGTTCAAAAGCATCAATTCTTCAGCACTCAGCTTTCTTTACAGTCCAACTCTCACATCCATACATGACCACTGGAAAAACCATAGCTTTGAATACACAGACCTTTTTTGGCAAAGTAATGTCTCTGCTTTTTAATATGCTATTAGGTTGGTCATAGCTTTTCTTCCAAAGAGCAAGTGTCTTTTAATTTCATGGCTGCAATCACCATCTGCAGTGATTTTGGAGCCCAAGAAAATAAAGTCTCTCACTGTTTCCATTGTTTCCCCATCTATTTGCCATGAAGTGATGGGACAGGATGCCATGATCTTAGTTTTCTG
>NW_011494665.1:834272-835846 GCF_000754665.1 Bison bison bison | reverse complement strand
TTTCCATTGTTTCCCCATCTATTTGCCATGAAGTGATGGGACAGGATGCCATGATCTTAGTTTTCTGAATGTTGGGTTTTAAGCCAACTTTTTCACTCTCCTCTTTCACTTTCATCAAAAGGCTCTTTAGTTCTTCACTTTCTGCTATAAAGGTAGTGTCATCTGCATATCTGAGGTTATTGATATTTATACCGGCAATCTTGATTCCAGCCTGTGCTTCATCCAGCCCAGCATTTCACATGATGTACTCTGCATATAAGTTAAATAAGCGTGTCTTGTAGGTCTTCATAGAACCATTCAACTTGAGCTTCTCCAGCATTACTGATCAGGGCATAGAATTGGATTACTGTGATATTGAATGGCGTGCCTTGAAAATTAACAGAGATTATTCTGTCGTTTTTGAGATTGAATCCAACTACTGCATTTTGGACTCTTTTGTTGACTATGATGGCTTCTCCATTTCTTCTAAGGGATTCTTGCCCACAGTAGTAGATATAATGGTCATCTGAGTTACATTCACCCGTTCCAGTCCATTTTAGTTCACTGACTCTTAAAATGTTGATGTTCACTCTTGCCATCTCCTGTTTGACCACTTCCAATTTGCCTTGATTCATGGACCTACCATTCCAGGTTCCTATGCAATATTGCTCTTTACAGCATTGGATTTTACTTCTATCACCAGTCACATCCACCATTGGGCATTGTTTACACTTTGACTCCATCTCTTCATTCTTTCTGGTGTTATTTCTCTTTTCTTCTCCAGTAGCATACTGGGTTCCTACTGACCTGGGGAGTTAATCTTTCAGTGTCCTATCTTTTTGCCTTTTCATACTGTTCATGGGGTTCTCAAGGCAAGAATACTGAAGTGGATTGCCATTGCCTTTTCCAGTGGACCATGTTTTGTCAGAACTCTCCACCATGGCCTGTCCATCTTAGGTGGCCCTACATGGTGGCTTATAGTTTCATTGAGTTAGACAAGGCTGTGGTCCATGTGATCAGTTTGATTAGTTTTCTGTGATTGTGGTTTTCATTCTGTCTGCCCTCTGAGGAATAAGGATAAGAGGCTTATGGAAGCTTCCTGATGGGAGAGACTGACTGTGGGGATAACTGGGTCTTGTTCTCATGGGTGGGGCCATGCTCAGTAAATCTTTAATCCAATTTTCTGTTGATGGGTGGGGCTGTGTTCCCTCCCTATTGTTTGACCTGAGACCAAACTATGGTGGAGGTAATGTAGAAAACAGGAACCTCCTTTAAAAGGTCCCATGCATGCACTGCTGCACTCAGTGCCCCCGACCCTGTAGCAGGCCACCGCCAACCCATGCCTCTGTCAGAGACTCTTGGACACTCACAGGCAAGGCTGGGTCGTCTCTTATGGGGTCATTGCTCCTTTCTCCTGGGTTCTGGTGTGCACAAGGTTTTGTTTGTGCCCTCCAAGAGTCTGTTTCCCCAGTCCTGTATAAGTTCTGTAATCAAATCCCACTGGCCTCTAAAGTCAAATTCCCTGGGGGTTCTCAGTCCCTTTGCCAGATCCCCAGGTTGGGAAATCTGTTGTGGGTCCCAGAACTTTCTTAACA
>NW_011494665.1:833861-834172 GCF_000754665.1 Bison bison bison | reverse complement strand
ATCATTGAAAAAGCAAGAGAGTTCCAGAAAAACATCTACTTCTGCTTTATTGACTATGCCAAAGCCTTTGACTGGATTAAACAAACTGTGAAAAATTCTGAAAGAGATGGAAATACCAGACCACCTGACCTGCCTCTTGAGAAATCTATATGCAGGTCAAGAAGAAACAGTTAGAACCAGATGTGGAACAACAGACTGGTTTCAAATCGGGAAAGAAGTATGTCAAGGTTGTATATTGTCACCCTGCTTATTTAACTTATATGCAGAGTACATCATGAGAAACACTGGGCTGGATGAAGCACAAGTTGGAA
>NW_011494665.1:826538-833761 GCF_000754665.1 Bison bison bison | reverse complement strand
GCCTTGAAAGACAAATTCCCTGGGGGTTCTCAGTCCCTTTGCCAGATCCCCAGGTTGGGAAATCTGTTGTGGGTCCCAGAACTTTCTTAACAGTGCAAGAATTTTTTGGGTATAATTCTGCAATTTGTGGGTCATCTGCTTGGCAGCTCTACGGTGGGGTTAATGGTGACCTCCTCCAAGAGGGCTTATGCCACGCCCAGAACTGCTGCATTCAGAGTCCCTGCGCCTGTGGCAGGCCACTGCTGACCCTTACCTCCTCAGGAGACACTCAAACACTCCAAGGCAGGTCTGGCTTGGTCTCTGTGGGGTCTTCTGGTGTGCACAAGGTTTTGTTTGAGCCCTCTGAGTGTCTCTGGTGGGTATGGGGTTTGATTCTAAATGCGATTTTTGCCCCTCCTATTGTCTTGCTGGGGCTTCTCCTTTGCCCTTGGACACAGGGTATCTTTTTTTGGTGGGATCCAACATTCTCCTGTCAATGGTTGTTCAGCAGCGAGTTGTAATTTTGGAGTTCTTACAGGAAAAGATGAGCACACGTCCTTCTACTCCGTCATGTTGGACAATAAGGAATCCCTGGTCAGGGAACTAAATCTCACATGTCGTGATTAAGACCCACAGCAGCCAAATAAATAAATAAATAGAAAATAACTGTTCTTTTAAAAAAGAGACTGGATCAAATGTTTATTCAATTGGTTCAAATCGGCCAAACTAAAATTTACACACAGCACATGACTACTTAGGACACTGCCTACTGTGAGGGGCGGAGGAAAAGTTGGGAGCTACAGCCAAGTAGTCCATAGCCTTTGAGAATGTAAAAGACTAGTTGGGAAGAGAAACATTTACAAAAATGTTTCTGAGACAAGGAAAAATATGATGAAGAAAAGCAAAAACTACTGAGTGGGGATTGTAAGAGCTAGAGTTAAATGTCTCCTGAGGGGATCTGAAAGGGTTTTAGGTAGGAGGTGGGCTTCCCTGGTGGCTCAGGTGGTAAAGAATCCACTTGCAATGCAGGAGACCTGGGTTCAATTCTTGGGTCAGGAAGACACCCTGGAGAAGAGAATGGCTACCCACTTCAGTGTTCTTGGCTGGAGAATTCCGTGGACAGAGGGACCTGGCAGGGTACTGTCCATGGAGTCGCAGAGTCAGGCACAACCGAGCAACTAACATTTTCAACTTTACAACAATTTAGGTAGGAGATGGCATCTGAAATGGGCTTTAAGTGTGGTAGGATTTTAACAGACACATAGGAGAGGGGAGTTTAGATAAGGAAGAAAAGGAATTGAAGAGGGAAGCAATAATAAGAACAAAGACTGGGTTGGTGGGGCGGGGGGTGCAAGGCACACTAAAAGCTCCTGTTCTTGGGGCTTTAGATGTTTAGATGGAGTTTAGCTGTTAGATGGAACAGACGCTTTCAAAGAGCACTGGTGCGATAAAAGGCTGGCATTAGAGGGTGGAGAGCCATGGGTTCCAAACTAAAGAGTTAGAACCTGATTTAGCACCAAGAGCCATTTTTAGTTACAAGGAGTGATATGTTTATTCTTAAACTTTACTTGTTTATGGCTGCACTGTGTCTTCATTGCTATGTGCCAGCTTTCTCTAGTTGTGGCGCACAGGCTTCTCATCACAGTAGCTTCTCTTGTTGCAGAGCATGGGTTCCAGGCATGCTGGCTCAGTAGTTGTACATGGGCTTAGTTGTCCCTCAGCATGTGGAATCTTCCTAGACCAGGGATCGAACCTGTGTCCCCTGCACTGGCAGGCAGAGTCTTAACCACTGGACCACCAGGGAAGTCCAGGATTGATATGTTGAAAGATGGACAGGGAGGCCTGGCGTGCTGCGATTCATGGGGTAGCAAAGAGTCGGACACGACTGAGCGACTGAACTGAACTGAACTGAACTGATGCTTTAGAATGAAATCTCTCAGTGATAGTTGAAGAGGGTTTGCTGATTTCCAAGCAAAAGGAACGAAGGTTGACTGAAGAAGTTGGTGCGGAGACAAAGGAGGGAGGGATGTACAGTGAAAATGCAGAAATTCAGGCGACCTGGAAACTGGGTGAATGTAATGGATGAGCAGGAAGAGATGATGTGGTGGAATATCACACGGAGGCTTTAGCACTAACTATACTCACTGAGCACCAGCTCCTTCTAGTAGTTTCCTCATCTATAACAATGGGAATAGCACATCAGTAATACATAAATATTGTAAGAGGACTGAACTTGACTGTGTATGGAAAGAATCTGGCATACAGTGGGTATTAAATACATGGGAGCTATTAGATTATGATTTTGAACATGATAACTGAAAGGACAGTGACAGCATTGACTGAAATGGGAAACAGTGGGAGAGCAGGTTTTTCTATGTGGGGAGTGGAGAGGGTCGCTGTCTCACAGATTCATTTCAGGACCTGTGGAATCTGAGCAGTTTCATCCAAGTGGAGCTGTCTAGCAGCCATTTGGGTCTGGAATTCAAGAGAAAGACTGAATCATCGATGTAAAAAGATTATTGAAGCCACAGAACTAGGTGAAAAACCCCAAACAGAGAGGGAAGAGATAGAAAAGAGTTGAGGCACACAAACATCTACAGGGAATGAAGAATCACCGATGATCTCTTGGAGAGGAGAACTAGAAGAGGACAGAACCACAGCCAGAAGACAGCCTCAGGATGGAGGCCATGGTTCTGCATCACAAGCTACCAAGAAGTGAAGGAAGAGAACAGAGACCAAGACTTTCAATATAGCCTTGAGATTGTTTGGGACCTCAAAGACTGCTGCCATTTCAGGAGAAAAAGGGGGCTGGAACACATAATTCAGGAAGTGAGAGGTAAATAAGAGTCAAAAGACAGACTTCCCTAGTGGCACAGTGGATAAGAAATCTGCCTGTCAATGCAGGGGACATGGGTTTGATCCCTGGTCCAGGAAGATTCCACATGCTGCAGAACAATAAGCCTATGCGCCACAATTACTAAGCCTGTGTTCTAGGGCCCACGAGTCACAAGGACTGAATTTGCATGCTATCACTACTGAAGCCTGTGTACCTAAAGACTATGCCCTGCAACAAGAGAAGCCACCACAATGAGAAGCCCAAGCTCCACAGGGAAGAGCAGCCCCCACTCTCCACAACTAGAGAAAGCCTACGCGCAGCAACTAAGACCCAGTGCGACTAAAACAAATACGTGCATTTTTAAAAAAAGAGTCAAAAGACATTTCTTTATTTCTCTTTGGAAAAGTTTTGATGATGAAAAGAGGAGAAAAGAAGGTCGAAGTTTGAGAAAGTAAAAAGGTTAATGGAACCCTTTTCTGTCTTTCTTTTTAAACTCATTTCTTGTGTAGGAGAGATTTAAGTATATTTGCTGGCAGAGGAAAGACATTAATACTCTATTGATGGGAGATATTGCTAAAATAAAGCAAAAGTTCTAGGGCAAGAGGGAAAGGCAGGAGTGCTTTGGAAGGGTCAGCCTTCAAGAGGGAGAAAAAAGAACTTCTTAGAGACAACAATTTAGGAAAAGAAGGAGATAAAGGAAAACACTAAAGAGTTCCCAAACACATATTTTGGGAAATCATATAGAATAGCCTAGAAAGCACTGTGCACAAGAGCAGCAGAAGTCAGGCTAGAGGCTCAAAGAAAGGGCGGATGGTTGAGGATTAGCTCTATGGGAGATTTGGTGCAACTTTCCCCATGGCGTTTCAAGTGAGTTATGTATCTCAGCAGAGTTGTGAGACAGAAAGGATAAATGATCTGGTGGAAAGACAAGGGCTGAGAATTGGAGGGCCAAATATAATCTATTAAATCAGCAAAACTTAGAGGTGTTAACATCCAGTGTTAGCAGAGGTACAGGCAAATGAATGTTACCATATACTTCTAGCACAACTTTTTCTGAAGGCCAATGTGGCAATATGCATTAAAAGCTTTTCAAACACATATACTCTTTGGCCTTCCATCCTCAGTTCTAAGTATTAAATCTAAGGAAATAAAATATGCACATATGTATCCGGTGCTATTTATAATCGAATGGGGGTGGTCTCTGGTGCCTCAGATGGTGCAGTTCAGGAGACCTGGGCTCAATCCCTGAGTGGGGAAGATCCCCTGGAGAAGGGAATGGCAACCTGTTCCAGTATTCTTGCCTGGAGAATAATAATAGAATAAAGGAAACAAACAATTTTCAATGGGGTAATAGAATACAGTATATGTGTAGGAGATAATACTATGCAGACACTAAAAATTTAGAAAAGCATTTACTGACATAATAAAATGATCATGACATTAGTAAGTGAAAAAAAAAATACACAAAATATGTGTGTTCCTAGTCTCTTAAATGTTTATCTACCTACAAACACATTTGGAGAAAGAGAGAAGGAGAGGGAGAAAGGGAGAGAAAGAGAGAGATGAAGACATGTATCTGGCTTGGTCAACAGAGAAAGTGCTGTGATTATTAGCTATGATAAACAACTTAGGCGAAATTAAATTTCAGTCCTGGAGATACTGAGTTCCTGTTCAGTTTAATCAGTGAAATTCCTCAGCAATATGTTATATAGGTAGCTGGATATATAGATCTGAAGCTCAAGAGAGAGATTTAAGCTACTGACCTAGACTGGAAGTCATCAGATTTAGGTGGCTGCTTAAACCTCGGGAGTAGATGATAATTCCCTGTGAAGGAGTAAAGAAGGAGCAGCCAAAGACTAATCCCCCACCCCCCAAGAAACAATGCACAGTGAGCAAAAGGAGTATAGCCAGTAAAGAATAATGTCTGTAGGATCGCCAACCATCTGTAGCTCTTGCCCCACCCCGTTAGTGAAGACATGGAACCTTGCTTCCATCCTACTGATAAAATCCACAGGAGTGCTCCGACATCACCATTCTCACCTCAAGTGTCTGTATGTAATTATGACCTGTCCCTTTAACCCTTCTGGCTACTTCAGAGAAGGAGACTTCCCACTTCCTTGCAAAGGCCAACCAGTCTCTTCAATTAGCTGATTTCTCAACTCTCTCCCATCCCCTCTGATGATACATGCTGAAGTGTTCCGTTTCTCAAGCATTTTCAACATCTCCCAAATTGCTGGTTTTGTCCCCTTTACCTACAAAATATGCCACAACAGAATTTTCTCACTCTTAGGAATTCCAACTGGCACTATTTCTCCAATATTTCCTGCTTGATTTTTCTTCCCTGTAGTGCCAAACTTCTCTGCAAGATTTATACTCTCTGTCATCACTTCACAAGACCTTTTATTCATAAACCATAGCAATATATCTACCAATTCCCTCTGTTGAAACTATCCCCTCAAAAGTTACCAATAATCTCATCTTAAAATCCAATGGGTTTCATTTGGCCCACATAGTTTTTGAAATTTTTGTGAGTTTGATGATGCTGACCATCCTTCTTTGTCCTTTTTTCTCTTTTTGACTGTTTATTCTGGTGTCTACTTCCATAGTTTTATTTATTTGTAAACATTTGTTTCTTTGGCTGCACCAGGTTTTAGCTATGGCATGTGAGGTCTAGTTCCCTGCCCAGGGATCAAACCCAGGCCCCCTGCATTGGGAGCATGCAGTCTTAACCACTGGACCACCAGGGAAGTCCTTGTTGTTGTTGTTCCTTGCAAACACCACTGCTGGAGTGCTCCGTCCTGCTCTGGACTTCAGAGGTCTGCCACACATCAATTGTTCTGAGACTTCTAGGTCATCCTCAGAAATGCCTTCACTCCACTCCTATGTTATAAACCTTGTTTCCAGGATACCTTGCCTACCTCTCTCTTGGACAGTCTTCTGTGTTTAGAGAAGGTCATCCTTCAGGAGCTTCCTGAAAAGTGACCATTATTCTTTGTTGAAAACAGTTCCTAGTTTGGTTCAGTAAGCATTGATGAACACCTGGTAGTTAGGTGCTAAGGATAATACCTGATCTCTGAGGAGTTTAGCCCAGATGGAGCATTTCAATGAATTTCACAACAGAGACTTTTGCCCTGGTCAGAAAGGCTTCAGTGGAATGTGGAGGCTGACCTCAGACTACAGTGAATTGAAGAGTGAAGCCAACTTATAATGAGAAAGAGAGAACAAAAATAAGAAATGCAATTAATTCTGTTATGACATTTGCTGGAGAAGGAAAAAGTACCTAGATGGAATTACAGGACAATGGAGCAGTGGAGAGACTTAAGCATGTTCTTAGACTGAAGGAAAGATGCAAGTAGAAAGGGAAAAGTTGAAAGCAGAAAAAGACAAGGTGATAACTGATGGGGCAACACCATGGAAAGTTGGGATTGGTATTATAGAACTAATATGAACAGGAGCCTCTTCCACTAAAATTATACTTAAGCATGTAATGGAGTAGCCATCATAGTCAACAAAAGAGTCCAAAATGCAGTAGTTGGATGCAATCTCAAAAACGACAGAATGATCTTTGTTCGTTTCCAAGGCAAACCATTCAATATCGCAGTAATCCACATCTATGCCCCGATCAGTAATGCTGAAGAAGCTGAAGTTGAACAGTTCTACGAAGACCTACAAGACCTTCTAGAATTAACAGCCAAAAAAGATAGGGGACTGGAATGCAAAAGCAGGAGGTCAGGAAATACCTGGAATTACACCAAATTTGGCCTTGGAATACAGAACAAATCAGGGCAAAGGCTAATAGAGTTTTGCCAAGAGAACACACTGGTCATATAGCAAACACCCTCTTCCAACAACACAAGAGAAGACTTTACACATGGACATCACCAGATGGTCAACATCAAAATCAGATTGATTATATTATTTGCAGCCAAAGATGGAGAAGGTCTATACAGCCAGCAAAAATAAGATTGGGAGCTGACTGTGGTTCAGATCATGAACTCCTTATTGCCAAATTCAGACTTAAATTGAAGAAAGCAGGGAAAACCTCTAGACCATTCAGGTATGACCTAAATCAAATCCCTTACGATTATACAGTGGAAGTGACAAATAGATTCAAGGGATTAGATCTGATAGACAGAAAGCCTGAAGAACTATGGACAGAGGTTCATGACATTGCACAAGAGGCAGTGATCAAGACCATCTCCAAGAAAAAGAAATGCAAAAAGGCAAAATGTCTGTCTGAGGAGGCCTTAAAAATAGCTGTGAAAAGAAGAGAAGCAAAAGGCAAAGGAGAAAAGGAAAGATATACCCATTTGAATGCAGAGTTCCAAAGAATAGCAAGGAGAGATAAGAAAGCCTTCCTCAGCAATCAATGCAAAGAAATAGAGGAAAACAATAGAATGGGAAAGAC
>NW_011494665.1:824700-826438 GCF_000754665.1 Bison bison bison | reverse complement strand
TTCTTCTTCTACACATATTCCCTTTGAGATCATGTTTAACTATCACTTCTGTGGGGATTACTTGTAAATCAATATTATAAAATCTTTGAATTTTGGAGTTGGAAAGGAATTTAGAAATTGAGTAGCTCAATCTTCCCAATCCATAGAACATAGTTGGTTAACAGACTTTTATAATTCAAAAGAACTTTAAAGATGAACTAGCTTAGGGACTTCCTGGGGGGTCCAGTGGTTAAGAATGTGTCTTGCAGCCTGGATGCAGGAGAGGAGTTGGGGGGAGAATAGATACACGTGTATGTATGGGTGAGTCCCTTTGCTGTTCATCTGAAACTATCACAGCATTGTTAATTGGCTAAATCCCAATATAAAATTAAAAGATTTTTTTTTTAAAAGAATCCACTGTGCAATGCAAGGGACGATCCCTGGTCAGGGAAATAAGATCCCATAAGCCACAGAGCAACGAAGCCCTCGAACCTCAAGGAAGACCACGACTGAGCTTAAGCACCACAATGAAGATCCTGCATGCAGCCACTAAGACAAGACTCAGCCAAAAAAAAAAAAAGATGAATTAGCTTAATTTACAAATTAGGACATTGAGGTCTCACAGAGATTAAACATTGCTCTTTCTACTTACCATATAATTCTGTGCAGTTCAAGACACATCTACTACTTCGTGCAAGACACTAGTGGGGAACATAAACTTGAACGAGATAGGGTTCCTTCTTTCAGGAACTCACTTCTAGCACACACATATATGACAAAAAATGTGGCAAGTCCTATAATGGAGAAAGAACATATTAATGGGCAACAGAGGACAGCAAAGCTTCAATGATGGCTATCTGTATATTTAACTATATGCATAGATTAAACTTTGAGAAGGGGATAGGGCACATTCTTCTTATTAGTTCTTGATGTGTGTATACGTTCCTTAATATCTGAGAATACAAACTCAGATGGATTAAGTAACTTGTCCAAGGTGACCCTGGTAATAAAAGGCAGGCCAGGTTTAGAATTGTGGTCTCCTAACTCAAACTCTAGTGCTCTTTCTCTCACATCTCAGTGTGTCTTCAACCCTTATTTCTCCTGAACTGTATTATCAACTGTTTGCTAGGCATTTGTAAATGAAGCTCTACTTCCTTGCTTTTCTTAGTAGAACAAGTATTTATCCAGTTGATATGGGTCAACACCTGTAGCTACATGCAACAACACACATAGCAACAACTGCAACACACCTCACACTTCTTCTGGCAAAAGGTCCTATTAATTTGTCCTTCAAAATGTCTCCTTTTGACACTGAATCTTTAGCTGCACAAGGCTCGCCACGGGCCTTCTGCATTCCCACTTGTGTTTGTTTCCCTTCCTTTGTTCACTGGCCTCAAGAACTTTCAGCTGAGTTTCTTCACCTTTAACACGGACCTAATAATACCTATCTCAGAGCGTTTCTGTGAAGATCAACTGTGTAGACATGCTCTGGAAACCAAGTGTAATAAAGGTAAGGCACTCCTGTCCCCCAGTCTACAATTGTGTATTGTATTTTATGGTGGTGGGTAGTGGTGGTGATCTCACTATCATTTATTAAATTATATTTTATACATACAAAAGAATAGTTGTTGCATGTGTGTTATAACATAAAATATAATGAATACCCACAAATCTACCATTTAACTCAATAATCAGAACATTACCAGCTATGTTTTTTTCCCCAGCCCATCCATAAACTCTTTCCAAGGTGAATTGGATG
>NW_011494665.1:823493-824600 GCF_000754665.1 Bison bison bison | reverse complement strand
GGATTTGAGAGTTGGACTATAAAGAAAGCTGAGTGCCAAAGAATTGATGCTTTTGAACTGAGGTGATGGAGAAGACTCTTGAGAGTCCCTTGGACAGCAAGAAGATCCAACCAGTCAATCCTAAAGGAAATCAGTCCTGAATATTCATTGGAAGGACAGATGCTGAAGCTGAAACTCCAATACTTTGGCCACCTGGTGAGAAGAACTGACTCATTGGAAAAGACCCTGATGCCGGGAAAGATTGAAGGCAGGAAGAGAAGGGGATGGCAAAGGATGAGATGGTTGGATGGCATCACCGACTCAATGGACATGGGTTTGAGTAGGCTCTTGGAGTTGGTGATGGACAGGGAGGCCTGGCATGCTGCAGTCCATGGGGTCTCAAAGAGTTGGACACGACTGAGCAACTGAATTGAACTGATGTATGATTTGAGGGTGGGAAAAGAGTCCTTCCTTGGTATTATACTACAGTGGGTAATGACTGGTGGCCCAACAAATCTGGCCTACAGATGCTTGTGTGTGTATGTTTACCTGCATAGAGCTTTAAAATAATCTGAACTGGTTGTCCACATTTAAAAATCATGAAATTTCAGAGACTTCCTTGGTGGTCCAGTGGCTAAGACTCCACGCTTCCAATGTAGGGGGCTGCATTCCATCCCTGGTCAGGGAGCTAGATCCCACATGCTGCAACTAAAGATCTCACATGCCACAACAAAGATCGAAGTTCCTGTGTGCAGCAACCCAGCACAGCTAAATAAATAAAACTAAATATATATATATATATTTTAATCAAGAGATTTCAAACAAAAATTTGAAAGCTTCATCTAAAAAACTGGAAGATGTGGCAATGAAAGCATTGGTAACCAGAGACTGCTGACTTCTTTAGATGGGCTGTGGCCTCTCCAGTCTCCACCACTTCCCTTAGACTTACCACAGGACCATTCACTTATTTATGCTGTCTGCCTGGCTCCTCCAGGCATTTGAATTTGTCATCCCTGCTATGATTCTCTCTCCTACTTCTGAGACTGATCTTTCTATGTCACTTTCAATGGTTTCTCTTTCTTGCATCGGATAACTGGGTGTTGCTTGTTCTCAACCTTCTTCTTCTAC
>NW_011494665.1:822709-823393 GCF_000754665.1 Bison bison bison | reverse complement strand
GAATTGGATGAATGAATTTTGTGATCATATCTCTGCTTTTTAAAACATGTGTGCATACCCAAACAATATATTGCTTAATTTCCCTTGGTTTTGAAATTTATGAAAGTGGTTTCAAATATTTGCAGTATTTTATAATAATAAATCTGGGATTTATTATTCAATAGTAGGTTCTTAGTTCAGTTTAGTTCAGTTCAGTTGCTCAGTCGTGTCCGACTCTTTGTGACCCCAAGAATCGCAGCACGCCAGGCCTCCCTGTCCATCACCAACTCCCGGAAACTCAAACTCATGTTCACCCAAACTCATGTCCATCGAGTCAGTGATGCCATTCAGCCATCTCATCCTCTGTCGTCCCCTTCTCCTCCTGTCCCTAATCCCTCCCAGCTCTTCACATGAGGTGGCCGAAGTATTAGAGTTTCAGCCTCAGCATCAGTCCTTCCAATGAACACCCAGGACTGATCTCCTTTAGGATGGACTGGTTGGATCTCCTTGCAGTCCAAGGAACTCTCAAGAGTATTCTCTAACACCACAGTTCAAAAGCATCAATTCTTCGGCACTCAGCTTTTTTCACAGTCCGACTCTCACATCCATACATGACCACTGGAAAAACCATAGCCTTACTAGATGGACCTTTGTTGGCAAAGTAATATCTCTGCTTTTTAATATGTTATCTAGGTTGGTCATAAC
>NW_011494665.1:806762-822609 GCF_000754665.1 Bison bison bison | reverse complement strand
CCTTTCTTTGGGACCGGAATGAAAACTGACCTTTTCCAGTCCTGTGGCCACTGCTGAGTTTTCCAAACTTGCTGGCATATTGAGTGCAGCACTTTCACAGCATCATCTTTTAGGATTTGAAATAGCTCAACTGGAATTCCATCACCTCCACTAGCTCTGTTCATAGTGATGCTTCCTAAGGCCCGCTTGACTTCACATACCAGGGTGTCTGGTTCTAGGTGAGTGATCACACCATCGTGATTATCTGGGTCATGAAGATCTTTTTTGTATAGTTCTTCTGTGTATTCTTGCCACCTCTTCTTAATATCTTCCACTTCTGTTAGGTCCATACCATTCTGTCCTTTATTGAGCCCATCTTTGCATGAAATGTTCCCTTGGTATCTCTAATTTTCTTGAAGAGATCTCTACTACTACTACTACTACTACTACTAAGTCACTTTAGTCGTGTCTGACTCTGTGCAACCCCATAGATGGCAGCCCACCAGGTTCCCCCATCCCTGGGATTCTCCAGGCAAGAACACTGGAGTGGGTTGCCATTTCCTTCTCCAATGCATGAAAGTGAAAAGTGAAAGTGAAGTCGCTCAGTCCTGTCCAACCCTCAGCGACCCTATGGACTGCAGCCTTCCAGGCTCCTCCATCCATGGGATTTTCCAGGCAAGAGTACTGGAGTGGGGTGCCATTGCCTTCTCCGGAAGAGATCTCTAGTCTTTCCCATTCTGTTGTTTTCCTCTATTTCTTTGCTTTGATCACTGAGGAAGGCTTTCTTATCTCTCCTTGCTATTCTTGGGAACTCTGCATTCAAATGGGAATATCTTTCCTTTTCTCCTTTGCTTTTCGCTTCTCTTCTTTTCACAGTTCTTAAGATTTAGTCAATTATACATACTTCTAATTATACATACTTTGAAGTTCATCTCCTTGACGCAGCCTCACCTTTCCCACTCTGAACGCCTCTAGTAGTCACTGTTTTTAAAATGGATTGAAATTGTACCATCACTTTTCCTATATCTTAAGTGGCATCATCTCAACTAGACATAAATTCCTTGGAGAGCAGGGAGGTGCCTTATCATGGTAGGAGAGTACTGTATGGGTGGGTCTGGGTTTCAGTCCCGGTGTCACCCTCATAAGGCAGTGTCCTCGGCCTCATCCCTTCGCCTTCCTGAGCCTCCACTTCTTTCTTTAAGCTAACTGGAGGGGGTTTTGTTTGTGTTTGTTTTGTGAGGAACTCCTGAGACAGTGGAAACAATGCTCTTGGTAAACTTCGCTTTGGTCAAATTAATATTGACATCACTGTTGGCCCCCAGTTTCCAGAAGGGCCTCTACAAACAGGGCTCCCTGGCTGTTTGGGGACGGCCGTGTCACCCCCGAGGGCAGGGACCTGGATTCTTCCTTTCTTCGGGATCCTCCAGGTAGTGCCAGATCTGGCCAAACTGCAGACGGAGGCTAAACATCCGGGAAAACGGCCAGAGGGCGCTCCCTTCCCCTCGAATTGGGCAAGACGACAGGCAGTTAAATTCACGCCTGCGCATCTCTTCCTCGAGGTTCTGATGAGACCCAGCCAAAATTGGCTCGCTCCGCTTGGGGTTTTTCCCTTACAGGGGCTGAATCTTTTGTGTACGCATGCGTCTTGTCTAGGCTGCGGCTGGCTAACAGCCCCATCCGTCATTGGACGAGCCAATGGAGTGAGCCTCAAAACCCACTTCCCGCCCTTCGGTGGAGGCGGGGCCTAGGAGTGGATTTGAGTCTTTGTCCGCACCCATGCCAGTGTGTACAAACTGTTTGAGGAGTGCCTGGGCCCGGGCAGTAAACTTGGGTCACCCGCTGCCAAATGACTGCCTTGGCGTGGGTGAATGAGAGAGTCGGTGTAAAGGGAGACAGGGACAGCGCAGCTTCTGGCAGCATCCGAGGGGTAGTTGCTAGTCATTTGTTGAGCACCCACTGTATGCCACACGCTGCCCGAGGCCCTTTGGAAGGGCGATCGCTGCCTCCATGGGAACTTACAGCCCAGTGGGACAGGTTAAACAAGTGCCTGATTGCTTCGTCCCTCCCTTCTTCACCTTCGCCTTAGATGGAGATTCTCCTCTTCCCTAATCCTGAATCACTTCATGGTCCCACCCAGCACTGGCTGGCAGCGCAGGGATTGGGCACCTAGGCGCCAGGGCCAGCCTCCGCTCCCAGCTGAGGGCTGTGAGGACTGGCGCCGCGGTCACGTGATGGCGGGGGTTTGGCGGGCGCGTGACCTCCCTATAGGCGGAGTCCTTCCCCTTCCTCTTCCCTTTTGGGTCCTCGGCGTCGTCACCAGCTTTTATTTGGCACGTGGCGGCTGATGCGCAGTAAATGGGAGTGACTCTGTGCAGCCACGCTGCGAAGGCGGTTACCTCACTTTACTAGAGGCCAAACTGCCCGAGTGAGGCCAAGGAGCTGTAAACACGTGGAAACGAGTACAAAGCAAAGGGGGCGGGGGTAAATGCAAATCAGCCCAACTGGAAGCCGAATAAAGCCTGGGCTCAAGCGATTTATACCTGGAAACTGCGTGAGGCGCTGTGGAAAGAACTTGAGAGCCGGGTTTTTCTTTTTTTTTTTTACTTTTGGGACTAGGGCTTACCAGCTGTGAAACAGCAGGGGACTGGACGTGCCCCTTAGACTGGCAGTGACACCGAATGACTTTAAGTTTGGAATCAGAAACAAGCAATCTCTATGGGCTCGGTAGGAATCGCTTCAGAGCCTGGGGTGGGGTCGCCTTACCCATCCGCTTGCTGTTCCTGAAACAAGTTTCCACAATCACAAGGCTGGAAAAGTTACTCAGCCCATGGGACTGAGGGGTGAGTCACAAGAACATGAGCTACAGGGAACTGCTTGATGTCCTTGGCTGGAACAGATACCACCCTCTGCTTCCCACCTCCCAAGAGTCACCCAAAGAGGGGTAGGAGCCCACTGGGTTCTCATTCTAAAGTGCAGTGATAACCAGAAGAAACGAATCTACATTCCTTGGCCCCACTGGGTCTGGTGCTGGAAAGTAGAAAAGCTGCAAAGTCACCACGCCCTTCAGGGGGAAAAAAAAATCCTTTGTAGTTGGTAGCACTACAGTTTATGAAGTGCACTTTCACATGCATTATCTCATTTTATCTGACTGAACACATACTCTGTGCCAGGCACTGAGCCAGACACAAAAATGGGTGAGGCAATAAATTTTTAAGAGGAGCTTTCAGTCCAGTTATAGAGAGAAAATAGAAACTACTACCTACAGTTTCAGGTAGAATGTGGTAGGAGCTATAAAGAAGGGGCAGATTCCTAAGACAATTCATAAGACAAGGATATCATAGGCAGCTGGGTAGGATGGGGGAAATCAGCAAAAGGTTAATGGAAGGAAAATTGTAGGAGTAAAAGCTTGAATGATAGGAAAGTTTTCAAAGAAATAAGGATTGTAGAACAGGATTTTTTTTTTTCCTCCATAGAAACTCTTCTTACCCAAGTAAGCTCATCTATTTTCATGTCTTTACAGGTGGTAGTAATAAACATAACACTGACAGAGCACTTATTATGGATCAGAAACGGGTCTTAAGTGCTTCATATGTAATATTTATTTAAATCTCACAGCAACCCATTTTACACATAAAGTGACTTGAGTCATGTAGAAGTTAAGGTACTCTTTAGGCTCATGTCTCACAGGCTCCTTTTGCCTCTGGCCTAGCCCTTGTCCTGAGCCCTGGCTTCATCCATCCAGGTAGTTCCTTCTGAATATCCACTAGGTAGCTAGTAAGGAAGTGTCATCTTCCCTTATCAAAAGAAAACCAATGACCTCTAGGGTTGCACTGGGTCTGCCACACCTGACCCCGCAGTTACCCCTGGGCAGTAAAACACTCCTCCCTGACTTCAATGCCCCAAAGAATACACCAGGGAGCTTTCCCTTGTTCAAGGGTAGCAGAAGTGAGTCAAGGGACTTCCCTGATGGTCCAGTGGTTAAGCCTCCACACTTCCACTGCTTCCACTGCAGGGGGCATGGGTTCAATCCCTGGACAGGGAACTAAGATCCTGATGTGATATGGACAAAAAAAAAAAAAAGACTAGTGAGTCCAGCAGGCCTTTAGTGAAGTCAGGAGATCACAGATGGGCAGTACATTTCTGGCTCACCTGATCTATACAATGCAAACCCTTATGCTGCTTGAGGCCCCGTATGAATCTCTCCTTGCCCTGCCCTCCAGTCTTCTTCCATGGTCCTTGGAGTTCCCATGTCCCAAGGACAGCTTCACGGGTGACCAACACTATGAATAGCTTCCCTCTTCATTTCTGTCAGAGGGAGCTGGTACTGCCAGGAAGCTTTCTAAAATGCAAATCTGATTCAGTCCCTCCTCTACTTAAAATCCTTTGACCAAATATCTCCAGAATAAAATCCAAATTATGGCAATCAAGGCCCTTCAAAAGAAGTTTTCCGCCTCCCTCTTCTGCTTTATCTGCTACACCTTTGACCCATACCACAGTATCTGATTTCCTGAATGCACCATTCTCCCTCCATAACTTACATGCTATTCCTGCAGCTGGGAATGCCTTCCCTGCCCTCATTTGTATGTGTCTTCAAAATCCAGTTCAAATACCTCCCGTAGGAAGCTTCCTCTGATGCCACAGCCCAGTTACATCCTTCCTATATGACATTTAGCACAGGCTGCTGACTCAGGTGTTAACGGTTGGTTCGCTTGTCTCGTGTCCCCACTAAACTGCGAGTTGAGAGGCAGGAGCACCTAACAAAGAGTTTCACACTGAGCAGGTGCTTAATAAATGTTTGCTGCATTTCAGACAAAGGATAGCATGAGCGAAGACGCAAAAGGGTCTGTCAAGGAATGGACTGTGCTGCCTGGTTGGCCTAGAGTCCAAGGGATGTATGTGCAGTGGAGACACATGGACTAACCCTGGAAAAGAGGTTGTGTCAGTTCTCTGAAGGTCCTGGGAGCCCTGCCCAGGAGTTTGGACTTATCTGGTGGGCAGCGGAGAACCATGAGATGTTGGATGATTGGTGTTGTGCCAAAGTTGGTAGGATGGGTTGGAGAAGATGAAGGCTGGGGTTACAGAAGACAAGCAGCTATTAGCTCTATATTCCAGTCTATGACACTGTCGCTTGGGCAGATGATTACTCAAGGCCACACAGCTGGTAAGCAGCTGAACTAGTTCTGGACTGTGCCACATCCAGAGATCTTTGTACCACCACACCATAGCAGGTAAGCAGTAGATGGGGCTTCAAGGTGGTCCCAGTGTGAATGGAGACTCCATTAATCAGGACAGGATAGGTTATATGGCAGACACAATAAAATCTGTGGCTTAATACAACACACTTATTTTTGATTAATGCAAAAGTCCACTGTGGTGCTGGACAACACCTTAAGGCAGCTGAGCCATCCAGGCTGCTTTGATGTGTTTCCACAGTTCCCACAATAGGCAAAGAGCACTCAGAGAATCACCTACCAGCTTGATTTTGGAAGTGACATACATTACTTCCAGTGTAATCCATCGGCCAAAACTAGTTTGATGACCTCACTTGACTACACAGGGACTGGGAAACAGTCTTCTAGTGCCTAGGGAGGGAAGAGGACAGGAGATATTCGTGAGCAACAGTAATGCCCACCCAGGCTTGTGACTATAGAGGGGCAGGCCAAATAGCCTAAGGAACCGACATGGGATATACAAAGTTTGGCTCAGGATTTGTCAAGGCTGTTCTTGTCACAGCCAGCCAGCAGGGGAGCCTCATTTGAAAGACAGTACCTTCTTACCCCTTTCCTGCTCAGCATGGTTCACCTCTGCCCCAGCTGAGGAAGAGAGGCAACATCTGTAATGACTCTGAGAGGGAGAGAGGACTGGTACAGATCACGTAGTTTTCAGATGAAGAGCCCAAGGAATGGAAGCATTCTGTGGTACCTGCATATACAGCAGCCAAAGCATGGAAACCATGGTTTGTGGATCTTAGGCATTTGCAGGCCTGTCTCCGCCGTTATACGAGCCCTTCATACTCCATCTTTGCCTCTGCAGCACCTAGTGTGAGCCTGGTACAGAGGAGTGGCCAAACCCTGTTAGTAGTGAGCCAAGCCCTCCCTATGGCTTCCCTGGTGGCTCGGTGGTAAAGAACCTGCCTGCTAATACAGGAGACGTAGGTTCGATCCCTGGGTGGGAAAGATCCCCTGGTGAAGGAAATGGCAATCCACTCCAGTATTCTTGCCTGGGGAATCCCACGGACAGAGGAGCCTGGTGGGCCACAGTCCATGGGGTGGCCAACGACTTAGTAACTTAACAAGCCCTGCATATGCACTCTCCTCCACAGCGCCTGCACCTGCCCCACCGCTTGGCTGTGCAGGGCATGGGGCTGCGAGAGTATGAGCCACCAGCCTCTGCCAGCCTCTGCAGAAAGGCAGGTGGGGAAGCCCTTTGGGGTAGCGAGGAGGGCAGAGAGAGGCTCCATGGAACTGTTAAAAGCACTTCAAAAGGAAGGGGTGGGGCAGCTGCCCCTGCTGGAGGGAACTCTGGGTGCTGTGAACACGGAATCCATTTGTGCCTAACATAATGCCTGGGCAAGTTGCTCCCGTGGAAGAATTTTCAGTAGGCGAAGGTCTCCCTCTACCCCACTACTCCTCCACCACACACACTCCAATCATTCCTGACTTGGCCTTGGGCAGTATTGGTTCTTCCCTTCCCTGCTTCTAACCAGACAACCTCCCTTAGTCCTCGGGCTGCCTCTGCTTCTGACAGAGCATCTGGAAGAAATTCTCACCTGAAACCCCCACCTCAGATATGCTGAGTATCTGGCAGGCTAACCACCATTCTTTCCTGCCAAGGTGAAGCTATGATCTCTCACCGTGACAGGGCCACTCAGCCCTTCCTTCCCCTCCTCAGCCGACCGCACCAAAGAAACCAGAACCCAGGCCGAAGTATCAGAAACGTGTATTCTTTTTCTTTTAATAGTAAACCTCTTTACAACAAATATAGTGAAAGAGTTTTCAAACAAAACTCATAAGAATCTCGAGGACTTTGTCTTTTCTTATTGTGTAGAATACTAAGAAAGCATCACCATACAGCACGAAAAGAAATATTGAAAACAAATCAACAGCCACACACTTGGACTCGCCCTGCCCAGGACCCAGGAGGAGCCCCAGGAGTGTGGATGATTGTCGGGTTTGAGGGTGGGGCACCTCCACGGCCTGTCTCCCCCTCCCTCCGCCTCCCCGCCTTCCCTCTGGAACTTTAGTGGGGAAGACAGAGAGAATCCAGATTCTCCATATAACATTCCAGCCCCTCCTCCCCCCATACAAGTCCCATTCCTTCTACCAACTGCTTAGGGGACGGAGAGAGGTGGTAAGAGGGGAGATGAGGCATTCCCAGGCTCCATGTTGCCTCTCCTCCATGAAAGCCTAATTGCACCCCCCACCCCACCCCAGGGGATTCCAAAGAGTCAGTTAAAAATATATAGATATAGATATTTCTAGATACACTTTTACATCATTTCTGTCTCTCCAAACAAATAAATAATCAGCAAGAGAAGGTGCATTACTTCCTTCCTGTTCAAGGTGGGAAGGGCTGGATAAAGGTCAGGGGTCAGTCTCGCTGCATTGTGTGCACTGCTGGGGGGAGGAGAAATGGTGTGTTCCACTGTGGGGGGTGTGTGTCCGGGGGAGGGTCCTCTTGCCCACTATCCCTGAAAGCTGTGGGAAACCTGGGGAGGGGAGGGGCATTGGATGACTCCAGTGATTACTTTGGCAAATGCCCAGTTCTTTGGAGGAAGGAGTGGGTGGAGGCAAATTTGGCTTGTGAGAAGAAGAAGAAATGAAGTCTCTACTTGAGATCTGGGTTCTCAGGGACCAGCTCATTGGGCCGGCCAGGAGCCCGCTACCCCCAGGAGAAACTCTGGGATACTGACTTGCAGAAAGGTCACATATTCAATCACGGATCAGCTCCTGCCCCCAGGGATAGAAAGAAAAGGACACATACACATCCACACATGGTAATCGAAAGCCAGGTTTGCCGATACAAGGCAGAGGGCAAAACTGGTGAATATTGCACCGTGAACTGCAGGGGCCCTCACCCCCATCCCGGGTTTAATGTGGCCGAGCCCGGCCTTTAGAAAGGGGCTGGGCTGATGGCGGGAACAGCCTGAGAGGGAAGGCCAGCCATTCAGTGCTCACTGAGCACCTGTCATTCACCTTTCACCCACTCAGCAGTTACCGAGCACTGGCTATGTGCCAGGCGCTGGGCAAGGCTCCGGGGACGCACACATGCATGCGCGAAACTACACCCTGGCTTCTTCCAAGGTCCTGATCGAGTCTCCTCTATTCCTGACACTCCCTCTAGGAACCTGCAGAAGACTGGGCATGCTGTGTGCGTGCCCAGCTGGCAGGGGCTGGGGGGGCAGGTAAGCTGTAAGGAAGAATGACTGCCCCAGCACGGAAAAAGCTTCAGAGAGGAAGAAGAACTTGAGTGTCATCCTAAAAGCAGGATGGGGGTGGGGGGAAGCGGGGACTCCAGGAGAGGGACCTGTGCATAGAGGTGTGGGCACTGGGTGGACAATTGTGCGTGGAGCTGCAGGAGAGGTAGGGCAACAGGGAGAAGCGAAGAGGGCCAATGCCAGATCCCCCCGAACTGAAGTACAAACATTAGGGTTGAGGGTGGGAACAGGTGATGGAGCAGAGAAAAGAGAGTGGGGCTCAGGAAGGAGGGTCACAGAGCAGGAAGCCAGGGCTGTATGGCTGCAAGAGCCATCTGTCCCTCTGTAAACACACACTCAGGCACACACGTGCACATACACAAACACAGGCACGCGCGTGCGCCCTCAGAGCTCAATTCACACGGAGACTCACATACATGCCCAGACGGGCTCAGAGACACAAAGGCACACCCATGCAATCATACACACACACACATAAATACAAAGGTACACTCAGACACATAAATACCAGGTGCCCTCATAAACACACTCAGGTACCTGTGCGGTCACACGAACCCCTCTGCTTCTGTTTCCTTCCCTGCATCAAGTGTCGGAATACTGCAAGCGGCTGGATCGCAGAGGCAGGCAGAGACTCACCTACCACACAACCAACCGGGCCTTGTCTAACTCTACTTTCTCATCGGGATGAAACCCCAAGGGAGCACTGCAGCCCTTGGGCAGAGGAGCTGGGCTTCTGTGAAGGAGTGGGGCAGGCCCCAGTCTGCCTGCCCACGTCACCCCAGGCCAGGCCCTGGAGGGCAGGGGGTGGTGGTGGGTTGCGGGCCGGGGGCCTGCCCCCTCCAGTTTGATCTGTGATCCAGCCTGAGGTCCCTGGACCCCACGTTTTGGCCGCCCCCACTGGGGAGGCAGCAGAGAGGGTGGACTTGGGGGGAAGGGAGGGGAGCAAGAACAACAGCAGAAGAATCTCGTCTGTACAGTACGGGCCGTTTGAGTCATTATTATTACAATATACTTTGACAAAAATAGAATCTCATTTCATATCAATACAACAACAACAAAAAAACAGTTTCCTGGACTGTTACACTGCTAACGTTTTCCAAAGGTTGCTATTTACAATTACAGTAGCCAAGAGGGAAGGTGGGATGCGGCCTGGGGGTGGTGGGGCAGGAGGTAGCGAGACAATGAGGGCGCCAAGAGCAGGGGAGGGGGGCCAGGAGCGGAAGGAGCTGGGAGGCGGGCAGGAGAGGGGCAAGGAGGAAAGAAGGGAGGCAGGCCTTCTTCGGGCCTCCTCTGTTCCCTCTCCCAGCCTCGCACACCACCCCAGGTCCACTCCCCTGGGGATGTGTACGTGCAAGGAAGAGCGAGTCCCCTCACTCACTCTAGTCCCTGGATGCAAGGACCCCAGGGTGCCTGAGGCGTCTCCTGCGGAGCCACCTCCCTCTCCCGGTTCGCCCTGCACTTCGTGGCCAGCTTTGCTGGGCTGGTGTCAGCTGAGGGACGGGGAGCTATTGCACTGTATATCTTAGAGAAAACGCTGGGGAAGGGAGGGGGCCCAACTCACCCCCTGCCCCAGCCCCTCGGCCCCTCCTCAGCTCTCTCCTCATGGCTCTGTCTCTCTCCTACTGTGCTTTACAGGGGGCCCCACCTCAACCCCCTCCCCGACAGCCCCGGATTCCCAGGCAGCCTTCCAGCCCCAGTGCTCGCTAGGCCAGCACCTCCACACCTTGGAGGCGCAGCTCACACAAGAATGGGAGAGTGTGCGTGCGCGTGCACAGGGGCGTTTGGGGCCCAGGCCTGGGTATTCTGCCCCATGGGCCCGTGGCCACAAGAACAGCCCGGAGGCAGAGACCCTTTTCAGAACCTCTGCCTCCTCTTCCCCCTAAAACACACCACCACTCATTGAGCCGACTCTGGGGTCTCAGTCTATTGTAAGGGGTTTTTGTTGTTTGGTAGTTTTTTGGTTATTTCCCTCTATCTGGGGGATGGGGTGGGAGGGCTCCGCATGCAGGGCTCGGCGCCTGTCCTTTCCCAAGGCCTGTCGGGCCCCCCACCCCCTCCTGCAGCATATGTGTACAACGTGCAAAGTGTCCCCCCTTCCCGCAAAAAAGAGCCCCTCCCAGCCAGTGAAAATGGCGGGGGGTGCAGAAAGAGGGGATGGGTGCATCCCCTCTCCAAAGCGAGAATCCAAATTAAAAAAAATATAATAATAATAATAATAATATAATAATTATACACAAATGTAACCGTCAACAGGACACGGAGCACAAGAAAGGAAGTGGGGGGTCGAGCAGGAGGAGCCCAGGACAGGGAGGGGTGGGCGGTGAGATTGTCAACTCTTCATCAGGGAGGCGGAGAGGAGGGGAGTGGGGATCGTCACTTTAATGTCTGTGAAGAGAGGAGATGGAGAAGGGGGTGTGAGGGCGTGGCCCAGACTACAGGCTCTGTGCCCCCACGCCCCTCTCCCAGTAGGGCCAGGACTCTGGTGGCAGGGCCAGCTCTGAGGGGGAAGTCATCAAGCAGCAGGACTGATGCTGGAGGCAGGGGAGATGGGCCTCTGGCGGGGGAAAAGGGTGCCAGTCCTGCCCTGTGAGGGCTGACAGAAGGGCTAGCTGGCCACAAGGCCTTGTGGGTGGGAGACGAGACAGGCTGGGGGGCTTATGGGGCAGTCCCTGGGTGGAGCAGACAACGGCAGACAGGAGGGGCGACGCTACAGTACCCAGGTGTCGAGTCGCATCCTCTTCACAGCTGAGCCCTCAGCCTCAGGCTCTGGGGCTGGGCGCAGCAGGCCCAGTGTGGGCCCGAAGTCCCCCCGTCCATCATCCCGGTCCCCCGTCTCGTAGGAGCCCCCAGCCGGGCTGCTGAGAGCGTCGCCAGGCTCAGGGCGGGTAGCCGGAAACACAGCTGGAGGCGGAGGCGCAGGGCTGCGCTCACGGCTGGGGGACACTGGTTCCGACTTGATGCTGATGTGGGGGTGGGTGGTGACTGTGAGGGCAGCACCCACGTGGGGCAAGGGGCTGCCCGGGCTGGAGATAGGCAATGGGCAGGAATGCAGGGGACAGAAGAGAGGACATGAGTGACAGAAAAAGTGAGGGGAGGTCACAAGACAGAGAAAGGACAGAGAATGAGAAGATGGGAGGTGGGGTTGGGTTGGGGACAGGTGGATGGAGAAAGAGACCAGAAAGGCAGGGCGGCCGGGGGTGGCGCCGAGGAGGGAAAAGAAGAAGATAAACCGTGTTAGTTTTCTTTCTAACCCATGTCATCTTCTGCAGCCTTGGGGGCCCCCCACCCCTGGGCTGGCTAGGGGAGAGGCTCAGATGGGTCTCCCAGGCCCACACCAGGGATGCCAGGCCTGCCACTTAGTGGCTCGCATGCTGTCCACTGACAACAACCCTGAAGGGATTTCAGATCTCTGAAGGCCTCTCCTCTTCCCGCCCGTCACTCTCCCGCCACGGACACCGGCAGGGCGGCCCCCAGGACTCACATTAGGTTGCTGAGAGACACAGGGACCAGGTGGGGCTGCTGCTGAGGTGGCTGTTGTGGCTGCTGGGGTGGCTGGGGTGGCTGCGGCTGCGGCTGCTGCGGAGGCTGCGGCTGGGGTGGCTGCTGCGGCTGCTGCCAGGCAGTGACGTTGCTGAGCGACAGCCCCCCAGGTGAACTGAAGGCTGGTAAGGAGGAGAGCTCTGCACTGGTCAACTGGTAATCTGTACAGGGTAAGGGAGGAAAGTGAGGGGGAGCTTCCCACTGTGCGAAAGAGAATAGAGGCTCCCACGCCCTGGGGAGCCGCCTCCAGTTCTATCAAGGTGGGGGGAGCTGTTAATGATAGCTGTGAATAATTAAATCAGCCCATCTGAACTCAGTGAAGACGGCACTCAAAGAAACGCAAATCTTAACCACGAGGTGCTGCTTTTTAACAGGATGTAAAAGAGAGGTGGTTTTTTAAAACAAGTGTTGAACTTTTTTTTCCCCCAGCCATGTGTAGGTATCACTTTTAGAATGCCAGTTTTAAAAAAGAAGGGGAAAAAGGTAGGTAGGGAAAGTCTAATATATGTCTAACTGTCATCTCTTCGACTGCCAAGTTCCAAGTGCCTTTCTGGGACAGAGGGGAGTCGAGGGAAAGGCTAGGTGAGTGGCGCCTCTGAAACGAACGACTGGAACCACCATTCCTCAAGCCCAACACACAGGACAGGTGGCAGCAAGGGTTCCAGCTGCTGCGCCCACAAACTCAAGTGAACGCACCTCTGCTGCCCAGGAGGGCCTGTGAGGGAAACGGGCCTGCGGGACAACCGCCCGGGGTCTGGTGATTTCCCCATGAGGTGGCGCGTCTTGTTTTCCAAAATGCCTGTCTCAGTGAAGAAACTGTGATGTTTGCACTGTCACAGAACAAACAGAACCGTGAAATGTTTCACAATTTACACAGCCCTGTTGTATTTCATGCCGCAGCCTGTTTGGGACTGTTTAGAAAATGTCTCCCCTGAGGAACAGGGCCGACAGCACTGTGCTGTGGTGGGGAGGACGTGCTGACCAGCCGGCCCCCTGCCACACCACCTGAGGGGCTGTCTGCTGCAGCCTCTGGAGCGGGGAAGACAGGATTATCTGTGTAATGGAACAGATAGGAGCAGGATGCGAGCCATGGGGTCAGACTTCCTGGCCACCTCCACTCACAGGCCATGTGACTTTGGTGAACTCATTCTGTCTGTAAACTGGAGGCAATAAACCTGCCTGCCTCACACAGCTGCTTTGAGGACTGAGTGAGTTAATGCATATGAAGCTTAGAGAACGGTGTCTGGCACATAGTAAATATTCACAGGATTCACCTGCTGTTATTATTCACTCACCAACAAGGTAACTGCAGCCTCAAGTTTGAGGAACTCTCCCCAGGTCACAGTGAAAACCAATGGCAGAGCTCAGACAAGACCCCAGGCTTCTTTATTATCTTTGAATCTCACTCTATAGATGGTCTATGCTTGCCTCTGGTCTTACAACAGTGTTAGCCAGGAGTGTTGAGACACTTAAATTTAAAAGGCAGACCAAGGGCAGACAGGAGCCCGGAGGACCAACTCTTTACAACGTTCATTTCAGAAACAAGGACACCAACTCTGAGGAGCGCGGTGCCTTGCCCGACGCCCCCAGCCAGTGACTGGTAGGGACTCAACCCCCAGTCCTGCACTTTCCCACCACACTCCCGCCCTGTCTACCTACAGATTTGACTCCCCACCGGCCCCTTGGTCTGCTCTTAGAAGGACCACAGCCAGACCTCTGCAGCCAGTGTCAACAAGGGGCCAGGCCTGTCCCTTACCCGTGGTATTTCCAGAGGCAGATCACCCCCAGCTGGAGTTTGGACGGGGGCCAGGGACTGTAAACAGTGAACAACTAAACAGCAACGTGTTCACTGGGGTTCTGTTTGTATACAGAGGGTCACCTGAAAACACCTGCTGTTTAGACTGAGATCTACTTAACTACTCCTGCAGCAGGAGGAACTGGAGCCCCTGGTTTTCCAGAGGATGTGAGAAAGCCCAAACACTTCCCAGCAGGGCTCCGAGGGCAGCCCAGGGTCAGAATCTCCTTTCTCACCAGCCTGACAAATAGAGTCTAAAGTCTGGCTTTGCTGAATGTCTGTCCCAGGTTCACGGACACCGACTAACCTCCCTCCTGCTCCACAGAGACCGGCGAAGGACCTGAGAAGACGGCAGGAAACCACCACCATGGGATTCTCCAGTCAACAGCAGCTCCTGAGCGCTGCCCTCTACCAACCACCCAGGCTGCCAGGGCCAAAAGGGCCTCAGAGACCCCGTCCACCCACAACTCACTGGGGAGAACTCCTGCTGGGCTCCAAGGGTGCAGCCATCTGAAGCAGTCCTCTCTAAAGCTGCCCAAGGACACGACAACTCAGGAGTGCACACACAGGAGCACGTGCAAGGGACAACGGGCTGCACAGACACCCGGTGATACACTCTGGACCCCCAGCACACATGCCAGGTCTGCCCCTCAACATGGGGCAGTCCCTCCAGCACTTTCACCTGCCCTAAGGGCCTTTCCTACACACAGGGCTGGGTTCTGGATTTCTACACACAGGGAAGAGGTGGGATTCTGTGGCTCTCTGTACTGGTGTCTGGGACCTACCTAGCATGATTCAACTCTGGAATGGGGGCTTGGAGAGTGGGGAGAAGTTTAGCAGTCTCTGGTCTAGTCTGATTTCACTGCAGAACAGCCCTGATGCAAGTCACTCACAGCTGAGAGAAGCTGGGGAACATAAGAGGCTCGCCTCAGTGAGAAAAACAGACCAGGGTCACAGCCACACAGATGCTATGAAGCAAGGTGACAAGCCATTTCTGCACTGGGAAGTCCTTCTTGACACAGCAGCTTGGAATGCAGGCGAGGATGTTCTGTCACAGACTGTTCCTGGGAGGGTGTGAGTGGGTGACAGAGGCCGGGACAGCCCTGGGGACCCAAGACAGTCCAAGCACTGGGTGTCCTTTCTGAATTCTTCTACCCAGAGGCCTCCCTCATGTCACCAAGTGACACGTCATCTTCAGATCCCCTCCCCCACCTTCATCAGACTTCAGATCCCCTCCCCCACCTTCATGGGACTTCCTCCTCCCTTCCCCCATCATCATTCCACCAAGCCAACATCAGGGTTAGAGCCCGCTTCTTCCTCCTCCACCTTGCCCTAGAGTCCCTACTTGGCTTCCCCAGGAAGCTGGATACACCTTCCTAACCATGCTTCCTCTCGGGCCTCCACCGCCTCCCTCTCTCTCATTTCTTCATCCTCCTCCTTCCGGACCTGGACATGCTTCCCTCCCCACTCCCCGACCTGGTCAGCCTGAGTCACCCAGCTGCTCAGCCCACCTCAGACGGGAGCTGCCCAAGGACAGGGCTCTCCATCTCCATCAGATCCTATGTAAAAATAAGGGATACTCACACTCACTTAAATTTGATTTTTCCGACGAAAACAATGAATAATTCTTCTGTAACTATGTCTTAGAGACAGTTCCAGGAACACCAGCACCGTGTGAGTGGCATCTGATGCTGCTATCTGCTAAACCTGGCACCCTTAATTAGGCAGTGTGCTGTGTGTGTGCTCATTCATGTCCAGCTCTGTGACCCCAGGGACTATACAGCCCACCAGGCTCCTCTGTCCATGGGATTTCCAGGCAAGAATACTGGAACGGGGTACCACTTCCTGGGGACTCCCCCAAATCAACACCTTCCTCAGACTGGGGCAGCCCCCAGAGAATACGTTGTGTTTCCTCTGTGGTCCCACCCCTGCCCCGAGGTCAACAGCACCCGGCTACATGTAACATGGACACTCACCTGTATTGTAGGCAGTGGGCATGGAAGAGAAGGGGAGGCCCTGGCTGAGTAAACTCGGTGTTGCCACGGAAACCACTGGGGTGGTGAGCGAGTGGGTGGACTGGGAGACCCCGAGGCGCT
>NW_011494665.1:806325-806662 GCF_000754665.1 Bison bison bison | reverse complement strand
GCACCTCAAGGCCCGGGTGGGATGCCTCAACATGGAGGCCCCAGAGATACACACACACATAGGTGCATACAGAGATGCTGAAATCCACAGACAGAAACGTGCACACACAGATGTACTCCCACCTACACGTGTGCAAAGGGGAAGGTGCCCTGTAGCCCCAGCACCAGCCGGGGCGCCACCCCCACTCTCCTCCTGGCTGGCCCCTCCGTCCGCCACACTGCAGCACACAGCCTGCTCGAAGCGCGCTGGCATGTGTGAAGGGAACGCGGGGCCTGGCGTGGCGTGTGCCTGCGTGTACGCACGCACGTGTGTGGGGCTGTCAGCTCCATCTGCCGCT
>NW_011494665.1:802656-806034 GCF_000754665.1 Bison bison bison | reverse complement strand
TACGTGTGTGTGCGTGAGAGAGAGAAAGAGTGGCTGTGTGCGCCTCTGAGTGCCTGTAAGACGGGCTGTATGCAGGAAGGAGCACACGGAGATGGGGGAGGCAGGGAAACCCACAGCCAAGGACAACTCTGGCCTTGCCTGGCCTCAGCTTCCCCAGAAAGCCAATTTTCCTGTCTGGCTGGCACTCCGCTGGAGGGCCCTGTCCTGGGTGGGCCTGAGTAGAGTCAGAGGGCAGGGGCCTAATGCAGGCATGCTGGACACAACAAGATGGGGCCTCTGAGGCCTGGGGCACGCCCGCTCCCCTCTCGCGCACATGTGCACACACACGCAGAGATGAGTCTGCACAAAAGCAACATCACAGGAAGATGTCCACAGACACTCAGGTACACACACGTGCACGTGTGACCCCTTGCCCCCACCCCATTCACTTCTGTATCCCACCTGGCACTAAGCACAACTCCTGGCAGCTAACCGAGCACCACGCGCACACACAGGTACAAGGACAGGGCACACACAGCACTCCATGCTGGGGCCACAGAGCAACGGGCTTGCCCGGGATTCAAAGCCACAGCAAACACCTCACAGCCTCACTTACCAGATCTAAATGGTCCTCAGTCTGGGAGCAGAAATAAAACCAAGGGGATGGTTCAGTCTCTGGCCTTTGCCCTTCCCTCACACCCCTGCCCCCATGGCCATCCCATCTACCTCTGCATCAGAGCAGGGCAGCTCTCTGGCCCAGAATGACAGAGCTCTTCACTGATCTCCGAAGGTGCTATCTCCCAGAGCCCACCAGTGAGGAAATCCTCACAGGCTAACCCGCGTCCCTCTGCTGTAAGGGCAAGTCCTCCTCTCATCCCCCTGTTATCACCAGGGAACCTTCTCTCCCACCTTGTGTCCCGTTTCACCCCCTGTGAGGCTGGTAATTCTGTGTTCCAACCTCTCGTAAGGCCCTTTGGGAGGAAGAGCTCATAAAAAGCCACGATTCCACATTCTCTCGGGAAGCCCTGGCTGCTGGTTAACTTTCATCTCTTCCACTGGAGGTCAGCTTTGTCCTCCCTCCCCACTCTCCCATTCCTCAGCCCCTGCCCTTGGTCCAAACACCCCACTCACCAAGTGATGCATTAACCCCTTTCCTCCCTGGGAAGTGATGACCCTTAGGTCAGGCTTGCGGCTGGGGGCTCCAAGCTGGGCGCTGTGGGCGGGTGGGGGTGGAGACTTGGCAGGGATGACCTTGTTTAGGCTGTTGCCGTTGGCCACGGGGAGGAGGCCAGGGGAAGCCCGAGCACTGACATAGCCATTTCCTGGAGAGGTGAAAAAAAGGGGTAAAAGGAAAAACATGGACCTACCACTTATCCTTATTAGCTGTGCCAGAACGCCTGTCACCCAGAACTTCTCAGAATCATGCTCAGGTTTTGAGTAGGGCCTGAGTTCTCTAATTTTCCCCTAAAACGACCTTGTCTTGGCAATAGGGGGAGAACACTCCTTACTCCTCAATCATCAGGTTCATCCCCATGACTCCAAGCTAGATGTGATGGGGCTAGGTGGTAGGAGCTGGTCACCGATGACAGGAAGTCTACCACTTGCCCCCAACCAGGCCCATAAAGACACAGGTTGTGCAAAGGCGGCAGCCTGAAAGCTAAGACTCAGTGAGGATCCTGGTCACAAGATCAAATCAGTACTCAGACTGCTCCCCTTGCCTTGAGCTGAGAATGCCAGGAAAGACGCACCATGAACTTGTCGTGGTGGTGTTACTGGAACTAGCGGACTGGTGACATAGCTGCCCCCATAATTAGACTGGTAATAAGCAGAATAACCATCTTTTACACTTGTTCCACGCTCCATAACCAACACAGGGCCTTCACATACATCTCAGCGTATTTAATCCTCACACTAACCCTGCAAGACGGACAGGACACGTATCATTAACCACATTTACAGAAGCACAAACAAAGCCCGCTTGGCAGAGGTGTGATGTGTCCAGAGCCACACAACCACTTTCTACTGCTGTGCTTGAGGGTCTACAAGGATCATTGTTCCTTAAGGTCTGCAGACATTTCTCTGGCCCTTCCTTTGCGGGGGGAGGGGTATTCACCCATTTCACGCCCCATATATAGCTATTGCCAAGGAGGTAGTAGTACATGGCGCCTGGGGAATTCTAAATCCCAGAGATGTGGGAGTGACCACAATCAGAAGTGTCACCTTGCTCTGTCTCCTGAGAGCACACTGTTTCCCTGGAAGTGTGTGGCTGCCTCCATCCCAATTCCCGGATCACTCCGGGAATGGCAGGAATGTCAGGGTGACGTCAATGGTGACATTCGAAGTCACAGTCACCAGCGGACAACGGCACAGGCAGGAGGGGCTGTCAGCTGCTGGGGTTGGGGGTGGGGGTACACACAGAGGGAGCAGCCTTTCTTCTGTGGTTCATAGATGTGTGCTCACAAGTACACATCTATTGTCTGGATATTCCCATACGAGTGAGAATATCTGTGTGTGAGAGTGTATGTGAGTCCATGCCTCTATTGTCGGCAATGTCAGATATTCGTGTCCTCCAGACCCCAACCAGACACCCCTAACTCAACTGGAAGACCCTGGAACCTCTCCTCCCACTGGCAATGTTGGTGAGTTCTCAGTTTGCCCAGAATTCCCTAAGCCTACGTCTTTGTTGATCATCCGCACCAATCACTGCTACAGACAAAAAAATCCAGGGGCTTAAAAGTCCTCAGACTTTGTATACCACCAACTCAGGTCCTGCGATCTTTCTCTCGTCTGACCTAGGTCCCTCCTGGTCCCTGGACACCTGAAGCCACTGAGCAGGCAGACTCTGGCCCACTCCCAGACAGAAGAGCAGCTTTACTCACCAACAGGGCTGGGGCAGGCTCCGTTAGCACTGCTGAGGTCTCCCCCCAGCATGGCCCCTGCAGGAAAAAGAACCATGAGCTGACAGGATGCCCCCTTCCAGGGGGAGGCCTGGGAACTGAACAGGGAGAGGAGTTGCAGCCCTTTCCCTCGGGAGCCCCGCACATGGGACAGCGCTGCAGTGGGGGACGTGGGACAGTCGCTGTGGAGACAGAGTCCGCACGTCCTCACACCTCACTGCCGCCTCCCCCAGCCTGTCGGCTCACTCACCTGCACTGGCTGGCCGCTGGGGCAGGCCGGGAGACACGCTGCTCCTCTGCAGTGCTGGCTGCTGGGGGGACAGGAGCCGTGGGTCCGTGAGGGACGACGTCACCAGGGAAGGGGTGGCCAGGGAGCCGCTGGGATTGCTGAACTGCAGGGAGCTCTGACTGGACACGGGCACCGTGACGGGCATGGCAAAGTTGGGGGCCGGGACAGCTGACTAGACAGAAGAAGGAGAGGCAGGGTCAGGCCAGGGTGACC
>NW_011494665.1:801825-802556 GCF_000754665.1 Bison bison bison | reverse complement strand
TTATAGTCTCTGGGCTGTGTGTCCTGTGGCCAGCAGCAGCTCGATCTCTCTGCTCTGGGCCCCCCTGGAATCATGCCTGCCCCTCCCACCAAGGAAGGACGCAGGCTGGAGTGCTTTGGGATCCAGTTCTGGCCCAGAGAATGAGAAGAAGACTCTGCTCACTGCAGATGGACCCGGGACACCTAGAACCCCCCTAGTGGAGGTGGGTTAGTCCTCAGCCAGGCAGGACACACAGAGAGCAGGTTAGAGGCCCTGAGTATAGACTCCAACTCACACACAGAGCTGTTAAGGCCGAGCGCATGGGTCGGGGCGTCACCTCACTAGTCGTCTCTCATCCGCCCGCCTGCTATAGAGGGTGTTCACCCACCTCACTTTCTTCCCCTTCAGCAGTCTCTGCCTCCCCTCAACAGTGCAACTGAGTATCTTGGGCTGGGGTGTCAGAGCAGGCTGAGAGGGGCCTCTCCCCAAAACAGATCTGGACAAAAAGCACATTCTCTACTTTCTAGTCATCTAAGGATTTCAGTCCATCTACACACTTCTTGCTGGTGAGGGGGACACTCCAGGACTCTCCCAGCTTATGCTCCATGACAAGGGTCACGGGTTTATCACAACCAAGGTCAGAGGGTCCTCAGTGGTCACCAACAGCCCCACGCGGCTCAGAGCAGAACATCCACCAGAGGCCACCGAGGGCCGGGGCGGGGCGCAAAGCCACACCATGCACCACAGGGAGG
>NW_011494665.1:801363-801683 GCF_000754665.1 Bison bison bison | reverse complement strand
TTTTATCAAATTCCTCGTCTATCTTTTTATATTTCTCCTCCGTCTGGGGGGTCAGGGCAAACACCTCGTCCACCTCAGGGCTCTCACATTCCCTGTGCTTCTTGTGCAGCGCCTGGGGGGAAGGGGCCGGGAGGGGGGCCAACAGAGAGAGAGTGAGTGGGGCTCCCCCCGTAGCGCCGGAAGAGCCCGTCCAGCTCCTCGCTGGCGCGCCGGTACTTGTCCTCCAGCAGGGGGCTCTGTTCCAGCGAGTCCTCCCCGTCGGGCTCCGGGCTGTCGCAGCCGTTGAAGCCCTTCTTCCTCAGGGTCTGTAACCGCACCAC
>NW_011494665.1:797615-801263 GCF_000754665.1 Bison bison bison | reverse complement strand
CCCTGCCTGCCCTCTGGCGCTCCTTCCAGCCCCTCCCCAAGGCTCCCCTACTGTCTCCCCACCTCAGGGTTCTCAGCCCCCTCCCCTCACGGTGGCCCACCCCTCCTGGGGCACCGTGTGGCTCTGTGGTTGGTGGCAGGGCGGGGCATTTCTGGGGGATGGGTTGAGGGGCCAGCCCCGAGCCGCTGGTGCCTGTGCAGCCTTAGGCGAGCCGGCCAGAGGCACAGAAGGTCCTCAGGAGAAGGCAACTCTAGGGCTGACTGCCTGACTCTACCCCTGGGCTCTATTTAAAAAAAGAACGGAAGAGAGAAGTAGAGACTGAGACAGAAAGGGAGAAGAATAAGAGGGAGAAAGGCAAAATCGTTCCTTGCATTTACTGAGTTCCTAGCATGCACCACCTTGTGCGCTGTCCCTGACCAAAGGCTCATGCTTTTCTCGTGCATTCATACAGAGCAGGGCACGCACGCCTGGTGCGTCTAGAGGAGACCCCCAGGCCGCCCTCTCCACGCTCAGAACATCTTCACAGATACTTGTTTTGTCTTGGAAATGAATGTAAATTTTACTTTCTAGTCTAGAGTAAATCTGTTTTCTCTAATATAAAAATAAAGGAATTTCCTCCCTATGTGTTGAAATCAAGTCTTGCTCCCAGAAGGCAGGCCTGTGGCTTCCCAGGCGCCCTCTTCATCGGCACAGGTCCTGAACCCCCAGTGAGAGCAGCAGACACTGGGCTGCCTCATTCAATTCACAACACTCTTCAAAGCAGGCACTGGCCCCATTTCATGGGGGTGGGCACCAAGGCTTGTGGAAGCTAAACCACCTGCCCAAGGCCACACAGCCCGTAAAAGGCCAGAGCTGGATTCCAAAGCCCATGTCCTTTAATGGTTCATCAGGTCGGCGCTCTCTGAAACAGAAAACAGAGCCACGGGGACCCACAAAGGGACAAAGACAGAGCAGGAGAGATGGAAACAAAGAACGAGACAGAGAAAGAAAGAGTCAGATGCAGGAGCACATCAAAAGATGGAGAAGGAAGAAAAAAGAGAGAGAATCTGAGAGAAGACAGAGCAGAGATGTCATGTTATACCTGACAGATGAGAAGAAAATGGCTCAGACAGTGCTGGGTGGGCGTGGGCTGAGTGGGCAGCCCCAGCTGACAGCTACCTTGCTGCCCTCCTTCCTTCTCGGGCCCGGGGTTTGTGTGAGAGGATGTGGGTTTATATGCGTGTGCACATGGGTGAGGGGGCTTCACGGGGCAGGTGTACACGTGTGTGTGTGTGGGCGTGGGGTGTGCAGCTCCAGGCGGGGGCGGGGTCTGCGCGCGGCCCACCTCGATGATGTCAGCGTTGGTGCGGCTCTCATGGGGCTCGTTGTACTCCGTGTACTTGAGCAGCACCTTGTCCATGTCCGTGCTGGCGTACTGGAACAGCTTGTTGGAGTGGTTGAAGATGATGAGCGCGATCTCGCAGTCACAGAGCACGCTCAGCTCGTACGCCTTCTTCATCAGCCCGAACTTCCGCTTGGTGAACGTCACCTGTAGATGGGTGGGTGGGCAGCCAGGTGTGGCTCAGTCAAGGGCTGCCCAGAAGTTCCACCCACAGGCAGCTGGACATAGCCCCTGCCTCAGGGTAACACAGCCCTGTTCTTAGGAGCCCCTGTCTGGGGAAGGAACAGGTCAGCACCTCTCTGCCAAAACATGGCCAAGACACAGCCTGGAGCCAATTCACTGAAGGCAAAGAAGTCAGATGGACAGAACTCCACACCTCTGGGATGGAGGCTACGAAGAGGTTAGGGAAGGAGAAAACAAGAGCTTCCAGGCTCTTCCTTTGGGATAGGAGGAGGGGAGGGATTCACCCTGTGAAAGGGGAAGTGCCTGGGCATGTTCTGAGGCCTGCACGCTGAACGTGGGAGGGACGCAAGTCTGCCTGGCCGCAGCAGCGGTGAGCCCTAGGGTTCTAGGACTCAAGACTCCTAAGAGATGCAGGGAGATGGGGGTTCCTCTTCTCCCAACTCAGCCCTTGCCCTTCCATAATAGACTCCAGAGCCCCCTTATTCCAGGAAGCCTTCTTGGAGTGGCTAGAAGGATTGGAGGCAGAGGCCAACTCCCTATCCACAACCACTCTGTGGGGCTCCAGGATCCCCTCACCTGTCGGTTCCGCTCATCGGTGATTCGCTGGATCTGAATCTTTTTCCTCCCCATCTTTTCTGGGGATCCTCAGTGCCAGGAAAGGGAGGGGATTGCTGGGTGGCGGGTCTCGGCACACCTTACACTGTGCTCATGAACGGTCTTGGACCAGCGCTCAGTTCATGGTCTGCAGGACACCTTCTGCACAGCCTCCTGGGTGGGGAGGGTTACAAGAGGACTGTCAGCCGTGGCTACCTGCAGCCCAGCTCCCTGGGCACACCGACCAGGCTCACAGCACCCCTGTGAGAGGCTGGCAGCATCTGAGCCCCATCCACAAACCGAGGAGATGGTGGTGAAGAGGTGATGGCACGCTACAGCCAAGCACAAGCTAGAATTCACTCAGGCCCAGGACTCTGCTAAAGGCTTTCCCCACACCATCACAGCTGCCCTCAGGCTTCAGGTCAGACAGAATACACTCAGGAAGCTCCTTGACTTCCAAGGGTCTGGGTCCTAGAGAATGCCTCAGGCCCTCCTTTCTTCCCAGAGCTCACCCAGAGCAGAGACACCTGGGCTCCCCGGCTGCCCCACTGGCCGAGGATGGCGGTTCCCATACGGAGCCTGGTGCAGAGAATGGGCCGAGTGAACACACTCCAAGAGTGTGAACAGCTCACACGGGGTACCTGCTACCAGAATACCAGTGTGTCTGCGCCCCTGGCTCAAGAACATACCAGTGCAGGTCCAGAGCAGTGGGTCTCACACCTGACTTGGAGCCCTGGAGCCTGCAGATCCAGAGTAGGGCTCAGGCTGAAGAAGCCCTCTCTCCCTTCAACCAGGGCTCCTGGACACCAATCTGTTCTACTCAGTGGGCCTTGGCCTAAACTTCAGGCTTGAAGAAAGGATTCTGCTGCTTTAAACAAACAAACAAACCCTCTAGGCCAGAGGTCTGTGAATTTTTTCTTTAAAAAGCTAAATCGTAAGTATTTCAGGCTTCGCAGGCCATACACTACTCAACTCTGCCACTGCAGCGTGAATGCAGCTGTGGACAACACAATTAAAGGAATGAGTGTGGCTGTGCCCCCAGTAAAACTAGATTTTTAAGAACAGGCGGCATGGCCAGATTTGGCCCATGGGTCATAGTTTGCACACTCCTGCTCTAGAGGAATGAGCCATGTCTAGAGCC
This sequence comes from Bison bison bison, assembly GCF_000754665.1. Classification (NCBI taxonomy): domain Eukaryota; kingdom Metazoa; phylum Chordata; class Mammalia; order Artiodactyla; family Bovidae; genus Bison; species Bison bison. Next base: position 797,964 of record NW_011494665.1, on the reverse strand, counting down.
CAAGTTCAGACTAAGAGTAGTGCCCCCCAACCTTGCTCAACTCCGAGCAGCAGATAAAATATAAGATCAGTGCCATACAGGAAAGAGGCTGCTGGTAGCCAGGGGACACAGGCACCAGGTAGAGGGACCCCCATCTCAGGACACCTACAAACCCATCACGGCCCGCTACTCGAAGAACTCCAGTTCCAGAGCCAGGAGGGGAAACGGAGCCCCACACTGAACAACATGAGGTAACGGGATGGACGGAGGCACAGAGATGGCAGCCACGCTCGAGCCAGAAAAGGAGCATGCTCGGGGTGGACAGTGCTCTAACAAGCCAGGCGGCTGGGGTGGGGGTGGGGGAGCAGGA
>NW_011494665.1:791958-797427 GCF_000754665.1 Bison bison bison | reverse complement strand
AGAGTCCCTGCGGGAGAGCCCACCAGTGTCCAGGGGGGTGGGCTCTCACCTCCCCCACCCAACTCGGACAGAGGTGTCACTGGAACCCCCTCCCCAGCCCCCATTTCAGTGGTTGCTGAGTTTCTCTGGAGCCTTTACATATCCAATCAACTGTGGCCCCCTGCGTTCCACGGCAGATGCCGAAGTTCTGCCTTGGCCACAGAGGGGAGCAGAGAGGGCCGGCAGGGACTCTGTGGACTTGGAAGGAGCCAGGAATATCCCTCCCCACTCTCTCCCACTACCAGGACTTTCCCTCAGGCCTTCCCTAGCTCAGTTAGCTGGGAAGAGCACTTCTGCTGAGTCCAGGTATCTCTGGAAAACAATGTAGCTCTCTCTCTACTCCAGGAGGGACCCTCCACTTCTCCCTCTCTCTTCCCAGGGAGAAATCCCCAAACACTTCTCCCCGCTTTCCTACCCTCAGGGTGCCCCATGGACCCTGGGCCTTCTACTGTCCACCTTCATGCATGCCCTAGGACATCACCAACAACAGCCCAGTCAACCCTGAGCTGGCTGAGCCGACATCTGGACCCAGAACCAGCTCCAGCCATCCCATCCCTTGCCTGTGACCCCAACCTCTGCCAAACACTGTAAAGGCTCTACTTCAAGGATTTCGGCTCCTCTGCCTTCCAGTGCAACCCAAAGGCTGTATTTTCCAGAGTTTCAGTGGTATGGGCTTGGCAGTGAAATACTGAGGGCAAGGGAGGGCTTTCCTAAAATTTAATTATTCGAGAAGAGGGCTTTTAAAACAGGATTCTCTGATCTAGCCTTGAAAACCCCAATCCAGACTGGTAATGCAGTCACGATAACCCTCCTCTGGCTCATAGCACCACCTGTCCCTCTCTCCTGCTTTTACTACCTCATTCTTGTCACCTTTTGTTCACCAGCAAATTTTTGCTGAGATATAACCACTTTCAGCTTATGGTCCATGCTCTCTTTGCTCTCATGATCCTCAGAAAAGTCATTCCTACAATCTAACTTCTTTCCTTAGGTCCTCCCCAAATTACTGACTTTCGTAGTATTCTAATCTTTTCTTTTTAGCACTTATCATGAATATGTGTGTTTGTGTGTGTGTGTAAAAGTCGCTCAGTCGTGTACGACTCTTTGCGACCCCATGGACTATACAGTCCATGGAATTCTCCAGGCCAGAATACTGGAGTAAGGAGCCGTTCCCTCCTCCAGGGGATCTTCCCAACCCAGGGATGGAACCCAGGTCTTCCCCATTGCAGGCAGATCCTTTACCAGCTGACCCACCAGGGAAGCCCAAGAATGCTGCAGTGGGTAGCCTATCCCTTCTCCAGCAGATCTTGACCCAGGGATCAAACTGGGGTCTCCCACATTGCAAGCAGAGTCTTCACCAGCTGAGCCACCAGGGAACCCTATCATGAATGTATATAATCATCATTCCGTGCTTCTGTTTATTGCCTGGCTCCCCTATAGGACTGAAGCTTTATGAGGGCAGGAACCACGTCTATATTCTTCACCACTCTATCCCCTGTGAAGAGGAGCTCTAGAGATGTCTGTTGAAAAGAAGGAAGGGCTGTTTTATTGCCATGACCCTGTGAGAAGTTCGTCCTGGGGTCTAACTTCTGTTAGTCCTGCTGCAGGACCAGCTCCCCTCACTCTGTGCTCTGTGGAAACACAACTCTTCCTCTCCCAGCTGCACCAATAGCCTGCCTATTTGGACACCATCTACCCTCCAACCACTCCTGCCACTTCAGTCCTCAACCCTCCCTACCCTCAGGTTGGTTGGTACAGAGGGTGAGACTCTGAAGTCTTCTAAGGAGCAGCCCTGAGCACATGGAGATGGAGAGGATGGGGTTGCTCAGGCAACTGTCGCCTGGCAACCAGCTCCCTGGCTGATCTCCTACGCCGCCCCCCCCACCCCCGCCTCATGCTGGGGGAGCCGGGATGCAAGAGGGAACAGGACTGAGAAGACAGGGAAGGCACCGAGGCCCACTGAGCCTTGGCTGACAGAGGAGAGCCGGGTAAACAGGCCAGGCCTCAGCCACCCTCAGTCCCTGCCAAGGCCCCATAGCACTTTCATGACTCCAGGTTCCCGTGGCCCCTTCCTATTACCACTCTCACCTCTGTGCTAACTGCCCAAGGAGAAGATGCCCCTTCCACGGGCAGTCCTTCTTCCTATCTCACCAGGAGGCTCCCATAAAGCAGGCTCAGTCTGTATCCTTTCCCCTTCTGCTATCCATCCATTCTCTGTTGCTGCAGAGTCTTGGAAAGCTTGGGGGCAAGAAAATGAACTCAGCCCTTACTTTGGTAAAAGGGCTGGCTGGGGCCTGGGTGGGCATGATGAACCCTAAACTGACCCTATCCAAGGTATGGAAGCCTACCTTGTCCAAGCTTCCCTCCTAGCCAATTAGGGAAATTTTAATGAACACCTGGATCTCCTTAATTAGCCCTCTGCCTAATTACCTAACCAACTGCCAGGAGCCGGAGGCCTGAGCATCTGTTATGCAGATGTGAGCCTTTTCTTCCTCGCCGGGCCCAGCCCCACTCCTCTTCCCCTCGCTAGTCACTCCTCCTCCAGGAAGCCCTCCCAGATGACTGGCTTTTGGCTGCTTCTCCTGGAGGCCAAAGGCTTGGGAGGGTGAAGAGCTGCTATGCAGACAGGGGGCTGTCCAGGATGGCCTTTCTGCTCTGATGGCCCCAGGGCCGAATCATTCCTGACCTCAGGCCACAGCTATGACTCGGGCTGGCAGCTGTCACTGAAAGTCCCCCCTCAAAGGCTCCAGCTGACTCTGATTCACCTACTCTGGGTAGTGCTGGGAGGACAGGACTGGGGGGTAAGTGGGAGCAGACAGAGAGAGGGCCTCACCCCACAGAGACAGAAGGAGTGTAGGACGAGGGGGATGGCAGCTGAGCTGAGCCCCAGGGAGGCAGGTGAGGACCCACTGTGGAGAAGGGTGGCTGCAGAGAAGCCTTTGCTAGTGGAGTGCAAAGAGGTCAGGAGGCTTCTCTCACAACACTCTTGACAAGGAGGAGAGGCTGAGTGAGGGGACCAGACACGGTGGGGTTCCAGGAGGACCCCACGGACGACCAGTTTTCTCTGCTGGGCCACAGACCCAACAAGAACATGTGGGTTGTACTGACAAGCAAAGGAGCTGCAAATAATACATAAAGTGTACCCTAAAGGGGGTCTTGGTTTGGAGGGGGCATGGGAGAAGTAACAGGCCCCTGCCTCCCCCAATGTAACACCTCTTGGTACCTGAGCAATATTCAAACCATTCTCGGGTTTCAGAATGATGCTATCTCAGTTCCTGTGTGAGGGTGGCCTGGGGCCAGCTGGAGGAGTGGGGGGAGCGGTCAGGGCAGCCTCTCGGAGCTGCCGTTGCAGCAGGGCTGCCATTCCTGGGAGAGCTGCGGGACAGGCACCTTCCAAAGGTAACCCCCACCTCCTCTCTCCTGTTGCTGTCAGGGGACCACCTACCTCCCCGCTCCCCTTCCACCCAGATCCATCCTCTGTCCCAGTGGCCCAGAGGCTCGGAGGCACTGCAGAGCATCCGCTTTCAGAGCTGCCACACCAGCGCAAGTCAAAATGGAGCAGCTGCCCAGAGAGGCTGAGTGAGCAGCCCCCGTCACAGAGCAACGGGCTTCAAACCCCTGCTCTTCCACAGTGAGAAAGGCAACTCTCATTAAGCAGGCCCTTCATCCCTTCCTCCCAGGCTGCTCAGGGCTGCAGGCTGTGGACTGGAGGGGAAGGCAAGAGGCGCTGGAGACAGCTGTCATCCCTCCTCCCGCCCCTTCCCTGTGGCTGGGCTGCAGGGCATGAAATAAGCAGCAGGCGCTGGGGGAGGGGGTGACAATCCAATCCACCTGTCACCCCCACAGTCAGGCGGCCTCAAGCAGCCTGCTCACTAACAAGGGAGGAGGCGTGGGTGAGCCAGACACAGAGGGGGGTGGCAAAGGGGGACAGACGCACAGACGCAGGAAAAGAGACACAGAAAAAGAAGTAGAGTCCAAGAGGAAGGCAGAGTGAGGGGCAGAGGTGGACAGAGACAGAGAGAGCCAGAGGAGAAAGCGAGAGGCAGGAGACCAGAGACAAAGATTCAGAGAGAGGCGGGTAGAGAACGAGAGGCAGGTTCAACAACTGCTTGCAGCGCCCTGATGGAGGCTGGGCATGGGGCATAACTCCACAGGACTCCATCCCCGCCCCAAAAACCTGCAGTCCCGCCAAGAGACAGACAAGGGCAGGGCAGGGAGAGCCAGGGAGACCTTCAGGGGCCAGGACTGGGCCCAGACCTGGCCTGGGACAGAGCATCTTGGCTCTTGGGGCTCTGGCTAGGTCCAGGCTTGAGGGCAGGCAGGCTGTGAGAGCGGGTGGATGGAGGTAAGCGTAAGTAAGGCCCAGGAGCCCTCTCAACACCCTGGGCACTGCCTCTATTCCTGCCCCACTCCAGGGGCTTCCAAGCCACTCTCTCTAAGCACAGACACAGGCTGGGTGGGGGCTCTGGAAGATGGGTGGGAAGGTGAGCTCAGGGACCACTGACAGGTGGGGCCCAGGCAGGAGTCCTGGGGTTTGCAGCCTCAGGGGGATGCAGAGCCCTTTCTTCACAAACGCTATACTAGTCCTTGAGTTGGGGGCATTCCCCTCCCCTCAAAGTCTGGGCGGAGGCAGGGCCCCTCTCCCTGACCCTGCACAGTCCAATTCTCACACGCCCAGCCAGCTCCCCACCCACTGCTCCCTGGCTCCTCTCTGCTCTCCATTCTCTCTGCCCCCTCCCACGCACTTGCCCTAGAGTTCTAGGGTCTGCTCTCAAAGGCACAGGCCGGACCCATCCCCATCCTCCTCCTCCTCCTCTCTTCAACGTACTGTTTGGCAGGCTCACTCCCCAAACCCCTGGTTCCCACCATCGTCCCCTCCCTCGGGGACTCCCCTCCCCCAGCCCAGCAGCCTCAGGGCTGGGCAGGGGCTATTTTTAGTCTGGGCACTGAGCTAATTTTAACTCACCGACAGGGGACCTGGGGGCGGGCTGTCGGGTTGGGGGGAGGGAGAGAAGGACCAGTCCAAGAAAGCTGGACCTGGGGCAGCAGGGGCGGGGGGCGGCGGGGGGAGGATGTCTTAGGTCCCAGGCGCCCTAAGTGGAGGCAGGCACTGCAGCCCCAGTTGAAGGCACAGGAATTGACCTGCCAAGAGGAGCACCCAGCGTGGAGAGCAGGGCTAGGGGCCCTCCCTCCAGCTTCCGCTGGACAACTCTCCACCCTGGGCTTCCCGCCCTCTTCTCCTTGGCAAGTCTCCTGGGATGGGTCATCCTGTTCTCTGCCCAGGAGATGCCTCTCTCGTGAGGGTCTGTCTCCTGAGCCTCCTCCACTGCTTCCCCACCCCAGCTTGTCCTTCCTGTAGTCTAGCTCTCATCCTTCCTGTAGCAGCTCAGAGGCCCAATGGCTCCCTAAAGAGGCAGCTGCCGACCCCCCCCC
>NW_011494665.1:773034-791858 GCF_000754665.1 Bison bison bison | reverse complement strand
CCCCCCCCCCCAACCTCTAGCACTTCCCACCCAGCTCTGGCCTTCCATTAGTGGCCTCTGGGCTGGCTCCCAGGACCCACCCTAGTCCCTAGCAGGTTTGGGAGCCACACTGCTGACCTCAGAAATAACTGGGGGGAGGGGGGGACGGGGGAAGTGGTAACAGGAGATGGAGTCCTCGTAGAAAAGGGAGAGGTGAGGAAGGGCAGTGAACAGCCCAGGGAAATACTGGGACTGTGGGTAGGGATTCTGGGTGCTTGGGTTCAAGTCCCTGCCCTGGCCCTAACTCACTGTGTGAACCTGAATAAGTCATTGCCCCCTCCAGGGTTCACCCCCCTCCCCTGGCCAGTACAATGGGAAGGTGGCATGGACCAGGTACCCTAGTGCCCTTCCAGCCTAGACATTCTGTTCCTATGCTCTTTATAGAACCCCCAAAAGAAAGGGAGATCAGGACTCTCATGACACCATGGAGAGGTGACAGGGGAGGTGGCCCGCTTACGTGCCGTCCTCCAGCTTAGGAGGGGAGGGCAACGTGGAGGCCAGGAGAGGAGGCACAGGCCTGACGAAGAGGGGGTGCTTTCGGAACGACAACCTCCACAACAGATGGCCAAGGCTTGACAAGAGGCTCATGGTAGGTGAGGGCAGGTGCCAGGCGGGGCACACGGGCCCCGGAGGCAGAGGTTCTGCCAAACAAATCCCCTCACACACACAGAATGCTATCCGACCCAGGGCTGGGGCACCTGCTTCCGGTTAGAGCAGTGACTGACCCAAGGTCGCTGTCATGGTCATTAGGGGGGCCAGCTCTGGAAGCCGAGCTGGAGCCTCGCTTCATGCTCTAGCTAGCAGGCTGATCAGTAATGACTCACTACTGCTCATCTGCATGGGCATTTGCATAGTGTATCTGATCTTATTCCATCAACTTCTACTTCCCACTCCAGGGCCTGGGACACCCCAACCCAGCATCCCTAGGCACTCAGGGACCCCAGGTGGAGTTCTTGGCACCTCAGGTCTCCCATCTCATCCTTCTCCAGAAAACATCCCTCACTTGATCCAGTGGTACCGTCTAGAGCTCTCAATCCAACAGGGTCCTCCCCTCTTGTCTAGGCCCCCTGTCCAGGAAGGGATGAGAGGGGAGAAGGTGTAATTACGAGGAGCAACTGAGCACTGGAGCTGGAGGAATTTTACAAGATTCATGAGGTGAAGTGTGATCTTTCCACAACGGCCTGGGGGTCCTCCGGAGAAAAGCCCTAGTCCCCTCTTTAGTGACAAGGCTGGGGCAGCGGTAGGCTAGGGGTGGACCGTCCTTTACTTCTATTTCTGTCTCCATGTCTAAATTCCACTCTCAAGAGTGCAAAGTGAGAGGAAACAGCCTAGTGCAGTGTGCAAGACAGATGTGAAGACTACAAAGAGGACTTCCCAGGGCTGTCTGTGAACTCACAGTCATCTCTGGGGCTAAAATTTGCTTTGTTAGACGTTACTCGACCAAGCATGGGCAGCTGGTAACTCTTGGGAGGGGATGATGGCCACAGCATTATAGTCCAACCACGAGAGCTAGAAGACAGCCGATCCCTTGCCTACCTTGAAGAGGTCAAACTGACCTCTGTTCGTCCAGTTATAATACCTACGCTTCCAGCCATACCCCCTGAAAGAATGAAGTCAAGCAATGGTCTCCTATCCCAGGAAGTTCTTCCTGCTATCTAACCACCATGCCTCCCACTGCAGCCAACCCTTCCCTGGCAACCTAAGCTCACTCCACTCATCTCCATCAGAGTGGTGGCCAGGGGCCCGGCCAGCGAAGCCTCGGCTGAGGAGGTGGGGCGGTTGGGACGGTTAGTGTGTCACCTTCCACCTCCCCACCCAACTTCCCTCTGGGGTCTCAGGAGACAGAAGTGAAAGTGGCAGCTGGGGCCTTGGGGGCGGGTCAGCTTGAGAGCCGTTGGGGTGAGCTTAATGCCACCAGTGCTGGGTCTAGGCTGCCTGCCATTGCAGCAGGTGGGCTGATGGTTAGATCAGGAGAGGGACTGCCCATGGAAATGAGGGCTTGGGAAAACTATGATGTGTGGGCCCCTGGCCAAAGGAAGAGCAAACTGAAGAGAAAAAAGTGGGGAAAAGCAGGCAGTACAGTCTCAGAAGGGCACTCTCTTCCACGGCAGTGGTTTGTTTCCTTGTTTAAAGCAGCAGGGTCCTTTTTTCCCCATCCACAGAACGGGGCAAGGCTGCTCAGGCTGAAGCAGGTGAAGGGATTGCATGTCCTCACTGCGGGGACATGACAGGGAGGGGCCTGAGGCCAAGCCCTCACACTGGACAGCACCAATTCCAATGGAAGGGAAGGCAGTGGAGGAGAATGCAAAGTGTTCACCTACTATTACCGCCAGCACCCCCACCCCAAAGAGGCCAATCCAATCAGGGAGAGCAAATCCTCCTAGAGACATCATGACCTCGGGAAGCCACCGAGGATTTAAAGGGGCCGCTCCGGGTGGCAGCTGGATCTCCTTCTGACTCGAAGGACAGTCCTCTAAGCCCCTGGCAAGGGAGGGCAGGCAGTGCGGCTGCGTGGGCCTGCCGAGGCGGCCAGCCAGGCAGCTCTTACAGGATTAGCTTGCTGCTTTCAGGAAAGGTGCCAGGTGAGGTTAAGATGCCCAGCCAGATGGAGCACCCCCCACCCCCACGGGCAGACAGTGGTGGGGGGGAGTGGTGGGGGGAAAGTACCTGCACAGATCTATGCAAACACTTGCCCCCAAATTTGATCCACGCCCTTCACCGATATGCAGTTTCTCACCCTTTCTTGAAGATATTGTACAAAGACCCCTCTGATTACTAACAGTGAGGATCCCTGTGTACCCAGCTTTCTCTGCCACTTCTATCATCAAGAGCTACCCTCCGTCTAAGGAGGAAGTCCAGTCTATCGTCTGCTCTCAATCCTTCTGCTACACTTTACAACCAGGGCCCCACCCCAGCGAGCAGGTGAGGAGGCCAAGAGGTTCCTCCTCTCTGCTCCCTTCAGCTCCCCACCCTCTGGGCTGACAGGTGGGGGAGACAAGAGGGAACAGCTGGGCCAGGACACCTGTCCCCACCCAGTCAGCCTGGGCCTCACAGGCCACCATGGGGTATGCACAGGGCAGTCAGCAGAGAGGGGCAGGCAGCTGTGGGGGGTGGAGGGAAGGGGCTCAGCGGCTCAGAGATGTGACTGGGAAGGCCTGAGGCAACACTCTCCAAAGCAGCCCTCCCTCCAGGTCTGCCCCCAACCGTCAATACACACAGGCTCTAAAGGTTGAGGTCATCTGCCCCATCCCCTTGCCTCCGTGCTACTTGATCCAGCTGGAGCAGGGAGACTCCACAAAGAGACCAACCCTCCTCTCCCCACCCACACCCACTCCTGCTGTCGGCCTTCCCTTGAGGTCTGAGCATCAGCTCTCTCTTACTCCTCCTCGTTCTCCCAACCCTCAATCCCAAGTATTTGCTGGCAGGGGTGGGGGCAGGGAAATCATGAGAGATAAGTAAGCAGCCAGAGGGATCTGCTAACACTCTGGGGTGAAATGAGGAGGGGACAGTTCTGAGACAAGGAGATGTCTGGATGGGGAGAGCAGAGGTGGGCTCAGCTTCCCAAGCCCACCCCTGGGTCTTCTCGAGGCCCTCCTCAGCCCCCCTCACATCAAGTTCCTGCCTGGGACACAGTGCGCCCCTGCCCCATCTTCAGGACCATGGTCTTAGCAGCCAAGTCCAGGGCCAGGCTGGAGCTGATGTCTGGAAGAAAGGATACAGCCACTTTCCAAGCACTGTGTTGAGTACCACAAATTTTCCCATGGAACCTTTTAACCTTTTTTTTCCCCAGGGGAGGCATCTCTGTTTCATAGAGATGGAAACCAACTCAGAGATGGGCAGGGACTTGCCCAAGGTCACCAGGAGTAAGAGGCAGAGGTGGGCTGACTGGTGGGCACAGCGCTTCCCTGCACAGCTTGGAGTGAGAGCAGGCAGGGTCTCCCTTCCTGGGAGCAACAGCACATTCCTTCCGGGGCAGATTCCCTACCATCAGGCTCAAGTCAGCCATGCCTCTCACCCTTCGCACAAGCCCAGGACTCTTGTGGCTCAAATCTTTCCTGATCCTCAGTCATCTCATATGGCAGCTTTAGAGGGTACTAACCAGTACCCAGGAGGAGTCTGAGTGTCACCTGTTCCTGCTTACATATCCGTGCTTTGGGAACCTTACCCCATGACAGTCAATCAGAAGACCTTCTCAGGGAACCAAAGCATGCCCCGCCCCACCCCCAACCTGCCACCAGACCCTAATCCTCTGCCTTCCTGTCGGGGAATCCTACTGAGTTGGTCCTTCCCTTCAGTGTATCTTCCTTTTACCCCCAGGTCTCCCTGGGCCTTCCTTTCCACTGCCCTTCCTGTGGGCATGATCCTTCCCTTAATCTTAGACAAAAACCCTTAGCAACTCCTAACTAGGAAAACTTGAGCAAGTCACTTAAATCTCTTACTCAGTCTCCCTAATTACAAAGGAAAAAACAAATGAAATAGTGTATGAGAAATAAATGAATCTTCCTACGTTTCCATGCCCAGCACAGAGCTTGGCACACAGGGACACAATAAATGGAGGTTTCCTTCCTCCAGTCCCCAGGGATCTCAAAAGTTTTAGTTTTTGGTCTCCAAAGCATATTGGAAAACACGGTGAGTGGGGTACTGCCTGAGGGTAAAGTGCTCATGACCGCGGAGCAAAACAAGCTCCCTCTCTATATGCTTCCTGGGCCTTTCTAACTCCTCAGGGAGTGGCCAGAGCACCAAGCCAAGGTCAGTGACCAGGCCTAGAGCCTGGAGCCTCCTGGGAGGCTGGGAGGGTGAGTTTAAGTGAGTAAATATGGTCCCGCCTGGGTGAGGCCAGCAACAGGCCAGAGCTCCAGACAAGTCCCTCTCCTCCCAGCCTACAAGAGAGGGGAGAGAGACCAGACAGGAGGCGCAACTGTCATCCCCCAGTCCCAAGCTCTCAGGATCTCCTGCAGAGTCAGTGAACGCATGGCCCACCTCCACCCTAGAGAGGATCAGCCACAAGCATGGCTAGGCTCCCAGGAAGGGGAGCTTGTGGACACGGCCTCAAGAAAAGGGAAAATCAGATGCAAAGGGCCCTGGGGATCGCCCAGGCTAGGGGTCAGCCCCGAGATGCCTGAGGGCTCAGATGTAACCTTGATACCTCGGACTGGCCTTGTTTATCTGGGTGAGTGGGGAGTGCGACGGAGACCAGTGACAAACCACCCAAAGACCCAGGTGCTCTGCTCACCACAAAGCTAGGTGAAACTCCTGTACATCTGCAAAGTGGACTCACCCAAAGACATGCGGGTAGCATGAGGGGCCAAGGCAGGCTGAGCCAGGGCCACAGAGGGACAGATGGTGGCGGGGATGGAGTGGTGGGCAAAGGGCAGTGATGGAAGTCAGCCAGGCCTCCCCAACTCACACACCATGCTCTAGCTCTAGACTCAATTCCTCGAGCTCCCTTCAACACTCCTCTCTTTAGGGTTCTCCACGCCTCTGCCTTCTTGCCTCCAGTCCCCTCACCCTGTTCCCAGTCTCTGATCTTCTAATTATCTTTGCCTTTCAGTACCCCCACCCCCACAGGACGCAGTGGCTCCAGGGTGTGGACACACCGTATGTACGTGCTGCACACCTCCATGCACGTGTGCCACTAAACGCTACAGACCTGCCAGATGTACCCGGGCATGCTGGTTTCCACAGGACCCCACTCACCCGCCCTTGCCAGGGGAAAGGGGCCCAAAGGCGAGCCATCCCACAAGTCCAGGACAAACTCTCCTCAGGATACTTGCAGTCCCAGACAGCGAGGGAGAAGAGAAGATAAATACTCCAGGAGCCAAATAGCACCATCCACACTAGGCCAAAGTTCAAGGCCTTTCAGCAGAGCCACCAAGAGCCACTGGAGAAGAAAGTACTCTGAGATCCGTCTTTCTCCGGCCAAGCTGGAGCGCGCTCTCTCTCCCTCGTCCACCTCCAGTGTAAGTCCTTCCTGAAGTCTAAGCCCCATTCTGCCTGCTGAAGTTGTGGGCAGACAGGGACATCAACCGCCACGGAGAAAGGGGTTCAGCTCCCAGAAGAGAACCACCTGCGACGGACGCCTCCCCCTCACCCCATGAGTAAGTCACCAAACTGGGACCGAAGGACAGATGGCTGGCCGGACTCCTGCCCCATGACTGGCTCGTAAAAGCCACTAGCGATTACAGTGATGCTAAGGCTACGCTGGCCCCGCCACCATCTCTTCCTTCCCTCTAAAAGGCAGATAATTGCCTCAAACCAGTTGGCTTGAGAGCCTGGAGAGCCCCAGCCCTGATCCCAAGGGGTGGGGCACGCCTGTCAGCATAGTGCCTCAAGACCCAGAACCTGAGCTGAGGTTCGAGGGCCAGGTCTGATCCTCAGACCCACTTCCAGAACCCAGGTGAACACCAGCTATGACTTGCTCCCAAGAGCTGAGGTCTCCATTACCCATCCCCCCCAAGTCCCCTTCTCCAGTAAGGCCACCATGCTCTGGACTAGAGAGACACGGAGGCAAGAGGCCTGGCTCTCAACACAGCTAGGGGAGAAATGCTGGGCCCACCCATTCGTTTCTGGCGCCTCCCGCCCACAGAGGCACACGAGTGGGAGGCAAAGTGTCCAACACAGGGTCCCATCCACACCAGGCCAGGGCGAGCACTGAGAGCCTGGGCCAAAGCCAAACGGGGAGGGTGGGGGCCTGGCTGGCCAGAAGACGGTTGACAGGAGGAGTAGAGAGGCAGGCCTCTCTGGGGGCACAAGGGCCAGGAAAATCCACAGCACGGAGACGTTCCCAGGGCAGAGTCGGGGAGGAGGAGGGGCTAGGCCACAATCAGTGAGGGCCTAACCCCAAGGCCTCTTCTTTCCTGTCCTTCTTGGAGGCCAGGAGGCCTCCTCCAGCCTCCTGACTATCGGTTCTCCAACCCCAACCTCAAGAGCCTACCCTCTGCCTTCTCCCCTCATCACACCTCCCAGGAAAAACCCAGGAAAGATTAAAAAAAAAACACACACACACAAAAAAACACCTTCTGGAGAGATTATGTAACAAGCAGCCAGAAAGACGATCATATCTCCCAGCCTATGAGAAGAGCCAGGAGCCAAGAGAGGCAGAGTGGGGAAGCCCAGGCTCCTCCAGCACAGGGACAGCGGGTACAGAGTAGGGGGGAACGGGCACCCCCGTCACACTCCCAAGTCCTCCACTACTGTGTTCCAGGCACTGGGTACAGCAGACAGAACCTCCCATGCCCATGCCCCGTTACCAGGGCCCTGCTTCTCCCCTTGGACCAGGGCCTCCAAGGGGAAGGACCGAGTCCTCCTTCCTGTGGTCTCTCCCTGCTATGAAGCCATGCCTGAAAGAGTGGTGGCTGGACTAAGGCACTGACACAGACTTGCTGTGTGACCTCAGATTTAAAAAACAACCTCTCTGGCCTCTAAAGGAGTGTAAGTAAAAGCTCCCCATTCCCACAGAGAAATCAGAAACCCTTCCCTTTACAAATGTACACACACACAAATTTACAAACACCTACCGGTAGTGTTGGGAGAGGGGTGGCATGGAAGTTACAACAAAGAGAATATGACCACTGAGACCCAAGGGTCCATATGTCTGCTGGGCAAAGTGGAGAAAGACTTACACATGAACTCCAGTGATTCCCCAGTCACTCTATACAAACGGGTACTCAGCCACCTTCACACTGATCCCACCCCACCCCCATCTTCTGCCCAACACACTGGGAAACCACAGGAAGGAAATTCATTCCCAGGCATGCCGTGGGAGCTGGGACAGCCAGGCTAAGTCCTGGGGCGGGTGTGACCCGGCGGCCACAGGAGGGTGGACATCTGTGAACACTGACATGTGCTTTTTTCAACACTCTCCTTGACTACTGAGACTTCCCTGTTGGGGGTTTGGAGGGGAGTGGGAGGTGGACAGCTCCCTAACTTCAAAACACCCAATCTCCTGCTGGCCTGGGCTCCCCTGCTATCTGGAGGCCAGAGCAGCCCAAGGTCACCGCCCCAGACGTTAAACTTCCCATAGTCCAGGCTGGGCCCTGAATTGCCTAGAAGACCCACAGAGGGAATGGGGGGAAGGGGTGGGGAGTACCACTCACCCAAACCAAAGAGACCAAGGCTACAGAGACCTCAAAAGGGGGCTGGGCACTGAAAAGGGGGACACAGGATCCACCCACTGTACCCTCCCCCAACCCACCAACAATGAGCTGCTTAAAAAGAGGCAGAGAAAGCCTCCCACTCAAAGGACAAACCTGGGATAACCTAAGTCAGTGGTTCCAAGGGTGCCCACACTCAGGAGCCCTCCTTTCATTAGGGAGAGACCTCAGGAGGCCTTTGAGAGATTAGCTTGAATCACTAGGGGAAAGGAGACCCTGCCTGTAAGACCAAACCAGACAGGAAAGGGGCTGGCACTGGAGTAAAAGACTAGATGCATCTCAGTCTCCTTGGCTCTCCGTCCCCAAAAGCCCCCCAACACTCACTAGACCCCCCACTCCCAGCCCAGCTCAGCCTGCCATAGGTGAAGAAAGCGACCGGAGAACTCTCGCCCAGATGTTGAACAGCTGCAAACTTCTGGCCGGGGGTTCTCCAGTTGGGTCTACTGACAAACCAGATCAGGGGTCTCGGGAGGAGAGGGCGAGGAGGTCCCAAGGAAAGGCCCTGCCTGGCCACCTCCGCGGTGACTCCGCGTCCCAACTCCACAGGCACCGGGCAAGCCCGGGCCCCGGACACACACACACACACACACACACACACACACACACACACACTCACACACCCCAACCCACCACCCTGGTGTCATCTGAACAACCATCCCCCCTCCTCCCCCGCTTCCCAAACAGCTGCGGCTCCCCCCGCCCCACCTCCCGCCGCCTCCCAGGCCCCCTTCTGCACCATTTCGGGCCAAGGAGGAGGGAACAGGCGGCGCGAGGAGGGAGAGGGAGGGAGGGCCGGCTGTTAAAATGTCAGTCGCTCCTGGCTGTCACCGGAGACCCCTTCTGAGGATGGCGCCCCTTCCCAGACCACTGGGGGGTCCGCCGTAACCCCGGGACACCAACAGACCGGCGCGCCCCCAAGCCGTCCGTCCCCACCCCGATCCCAACACCCAAGGGAATTACAGCCCACTCTACTTGTCCCCGTCAGCCGACTCCCTCACCCAAACAGTCCCCCATGTAATCTCCCACCAACGCCACACGAAAAGAGCCCGCTCCGCGAGTTCCTCCCAGCCCAGGAGGCCACCCCATCCCACCTCTCAGGGGGACGGTCTAGACCACCCTCCACCCCAACCTCAGGACGGGGTGGGGGAGGGGGCCTCTTAAAGAGGCAGGCGCATTATTTTTCTTTACTCACCGGCCCCGCTGGGGGAAGGGAGGATGTCACGGCTGGGAGGGGGTAGCTCTCGCCCCTAGTCCCGGGGCTCTTCAGCACCTGGAAGCCGCAGCTCCGGGCAGGGGGAATAATTAGTGAGGACGGCGTCCGCGCGGGCCCTGGGCGGCGCCGGGGGGCCTGGGCCCCCGTCGTGGGCGCGCGGGCGGGCAGGCAGACGGGGGACCGGAGCCGACCGCCCGAGCCGCCTCGGCTGTTGTGATATTTTGCTTCCTTCTCCTTTCAGGCTCCAAAGGTAACTCCTCCAGCCCCCGGGAGTCGAGGCCGACGTAGGCACAGCTCAGCCTAGCTTGAGGGGTGGGGGAACGGGGGTGATGGACAGGCGGGGGGGCCAATGGGAGGAACCCGTGGGGGCGGAGGGGCGGGGCCGGAGTAGGGGCGGTCCCGGAGACGCGGCCCCGCCCCTCGCTTCCCTCGGGCCGGCCGGGCCGGGCAGGGTCGGCCCCCACCCACCGCCCTTCCAAGCTAGGCTGCGGCGCCGGCAGCGGCAGATCCCTCCGCCTGCCGGGAGGGAGGGAGGGAGGAAGCGACAGAGCAAGACAAAGTGGGGGGGCAAGACCCAGAGGCCTCTAAAGGGATCAGCCCGTGCCCGTGGTGCCGGCTTTAGCCGGCGGGACGGCTGCCTAGCACTGCTGCCACCATGCGCTTGAGGAGGTCCTTTCCGGGGAGGTTCAGCGGACTGCGCGTATACTCTCCCATGCTCTCAAGCTATATCGACAACTCCCCCAACCCCCAAGCTCCGAGAGAGTTGGAGGTGGGAGTCTTAGTAGATAAATTTAGGGTAGATGCTAGGTGTTGAGAAGATTCCATCTCTCTCACTTAGGGTGTGCCGAAGCCCCACTTAAAGAGACAGGTGCATTTCTAGGGGGTTACCTG
Source organism: Bison bison bison (assembly GCF_000754665.1). NCBI lineage: Eukaryota > Metazoa > Chordata > Mammalia > Artiodactyla > Bovidae > Bison > Bison bison. Next base: position 781,562 of record NW_011494665.1, on the reverse strand, counting down.
GGGAGCTCGTTTGCTCCCTCTACCTGTGACAGGCCCCCTCCCTTCCCGGGACCCGGCTCGGCTGACGCCCAGCAATTTAAAGCGACAGCTCATAGTTCCTGGGTGACCTAATCCCGGGTGCCTGCGGCCCCAGAGCACTTACAGCCGAGGGGGCAATTTAAAGGGGTGTGACCTTAATTTCCCCCAGCACAGGAAACGCCCAAAAGCATCTTATTAAAGAAGCAGTAGTAGCTGTTTTAAAAAGTTTATAATTCCTGTTTGCTCCAGGGTGTGGTGAATCCTCTCCTGCCTTGCAACAGGAGTGTGGGTGCCATGTGTACTGGACAACTGACCCTGTCAGACTTACTCCCCGTTACTCCAATGTCAGCTTCCTACCTTGAGCTTGACGAAATGATGGAATCTGGCTTAGATCTCAAAGAACCTTGCAGAACAGAAGGGCACTCAGTTCTTCACATACTCTGATTTCTACTGGGTCTGATTTACTGGACAAAGAGTCAATTCTAGGTTAAGGGTTGCTAAGACAAATATATCCCTGAAAGGGGCTGCATGTTATGGTGATTAGAGGCATCAACTTTGGGGGAGTCAAGCTATCTTGGTTCAAATCCTTATTCCACCATTTATTAACTGGAACACAGGCACATTACTTAACTTCCCTGTACCCCATGGGTAAAATAGAGATGATGATAATAGTACCTAACTCATAAGTTGGTGTGAAGATTAAATTAGTTCATACAAGTAGATTGCTTTGAATGATAGCCCATGCTGCTTTATAATAAACTCAAGGGCAAGACCCCGTTAGGCCCATTATCCCACAGGAGCCTCGGAGGAGGCAAGTTCAGTGGAATTGCTTTGCAAATAGGTTGGAGGCTTGTCTATGTTTTAAGACAGGAAGCCAGCAGGCTATTTCCTTGGCCTTGGTTTCCGTCTCTTCCACCTGACCGCTCCTTCTGGAAACCTGATTTAAACTGTCCCACTTTGACCCCAAAAGTGGCTTCTTAGTTCCCCATTAGATTTAGGAGTTGGGGCCCCAGCACCAGAAGATGTCTGTCTTCCCTATCAGGCACAGCTGGCTTACCTGAAGGACCTCAGGGTAAGCAGGGGGAGCCCATCTGCCTGGTCCCCAAGGACTCTGAGAAGAACAGAGCCTTGTGCCAGGTTTGGGGCTGTGGCAATAGCACGATGGGAAAGTGCCCCCCCACCCCCCACCCCTCAACTGGGGAACCTCCCCTCACTTGTGGCCTCTATTTTTAGTGCTTCCCCAGGCTCTAGCTGGAGAAACCGTTTAGTCATCAGGGTGTTTATTTTCCGGCTGTTTCCGACGTCGGGAAAGCAGAATGTTGAGACTGGAGAGATCCAGGGCTGCTAGAAAAGACTTCTTAGGGACGGGCCTGGGAACTAAGCCTTCAGACTACTGCGTCCCAGGTCATAGGAAAAAATTAAAGTGGGGAGGGGGCAACCAGGTCCCAGGAGACCAAGAGAGCTGGGTCAATCAGCCTGCTTCAGTTTCGAGGCTCTCCCAGCTGAAGACCCCTCTGGCCCCAGCTCTAGTTGAAGGATTCTCTCCCAAAACATCAACGATCCCGGTACAAATTCTTTCCCAGAGCTGATTCCCAGAAGCCCCCTCCACAATATCCTATATATCTGCGTGGTGAGCCTCCCGCCAGCCGCAACTCAGCCAATCTCAAGCCCGAGGCAGGCTTGTCAGGGCTGTGATTGGCCAGCTGGTCCTCCCCGCCTTGGAATGTTGGGTCCTTAACAAAGGAATGAGGAAGGAAGGTAGGTGAGTCACCTGGGAGGGTTTGATAAAGGGCCAGGAAGAGCAGGAGAGAGAAAGGAAGGGAGGTATAAGCTCAGCAGAGGAGATGGAGTATCCTGGACCCTGAGACGCTGAAATGATAATCCAGTAGAAAACAGAGTAGGAAAGAGTAGAACAGGCTGACATTACAAGTGGAATAGGATTTACATATACACTTATTTATAGAGAGAACTTCATAGGAAAGGAAAAGTAACAAACATGAGGTCTTGATTTCCATGGAGAACTAAGAAAGGATCTAGGGAGTACTGCTGCAAATTAGACTATAACAAAGACTTCCGGAAAATGACTCACTATATCTTTTTCTTCTAGCCTCTGGACGACCCATCCCAGGATGCACTAGGTGAAAAATGCCTAGACAGGCTCAGACGCCTGGGTCTCCCTTATCTTTCTCTCCCTTTACCAACTCATCTTTCTTAGAGAAAAGTCACCTAATGTTGCCATAAAATCCCCTAGGAGTTAGACAAATGCCCACCAAGGTTCTAAAAAGTGTGTAAACTCCTCTGTACAGTATCATCTTCATCTATTTGTATGGCAAAGGGACCTCAGCAGCTCCCTTGATTCGTGCTTCCCCAAACACCCCTGTACAACTTAATTTGGAAAGGTCTGCCTAATCCACAAGGGCTGCTGCTCTCCTGACTGTTGTCCTGACTATGGAACTCTGGGACGCCATTACCACCGTTTCAGCCTCTGTCTGGCTGTTTGGTTAACCCCTCTTGCCTTCTCCACAGCCATCTGGACAATCTCCATCCTCACCTCCATCCATGTCATCCTTTCCATTGGGCTGATCATTCTTCCTCCCAGTTTTCCAGTAATCCCAACAAAGGCCCCCAATCTCTCCCCACATCTTCCACCTTGCTTGTGCCATCAGCACACGTAATATACTGGTGATTCTTCTGTGTACACATTTTCCATGAGAACTTGTGTTTTCCTGTTCTTCTGTATAGTGTATTCTTTGTATCTACCTCATCAGTACACAATGCATTCACTGTACTGGCATTCTTGGTTTCTAATTTACTGTCTTTCGCTAATTTTGAGCTCCTTGAGGGCAGCAGTTTAACTCAACTTTGAGCTTTGTAGGGGCTGGCATGGTATGCACTCAGCATTCTGTTGCATGAATTTCTTTATGTGTTTGTAGCTGTGTAACTGAGTTAAGATTACAAAAAACTTTATTGAACACCTCTATTTGTCTATTGATAACTGTGCTAGGCCAGGGATGGGGCTCTGATCTGGGACCGAACAAGTCCCATTCTGAGCTGGGGGTAGGGCGCGAAGAGGAGTCAGGCAGAGAGGAGTCCAAGACTGTTGGCAGAGCTGTCCCCCAAGCTCAGAGCCAGGGTGCCTGGGGCCAGGCCCGGGGCAAAGGGCAGATGCCCCACCCTGGAACTGAAGGGGGCAGGGACGGGGTGCCTAAGCCGGGTCCTGGGTCAGTGCCCCCCAACACGAGTTCCCTGCCCCCGGCTGGGCAGGATGTGGTGGCAGCTGCAGGAGGGTGGGCAGGATGTGGGGGTGGGGGCAGCTGAAACCAAGCCTGACAGTCGACTCCCCAGCTCCTCCCTTTTTCCCTCTCCCCACCCCCCAACCGCCCCCTCCAGGTCACGTGGTTCCAGTCCCGGCACCGAGGGACTATTTCCCCCTTTCCGCGGAAGGACATAATCGACATCGCAAAGTCTAGTCACGACAGATTTTAGCTGTACCACGCCTTTTTCTTGTCCCCTAGCGCAAGACGGAAAGTTTTCCAAATACACGAATCTTTAAAGCCTTGAGCGCCAACCCTGGAGTGGCCCCTTTAAATGCAAATAAACCGCCCTCTGGGTTTCGCCCCTCCACCCCCATCCCAACTTCGCTCCTCGTGCCCAGACTCCGCCAGCTGCCATTGACGTCACGCGTGCGTCAGCGTCGCCAGCCCAACCAGACGGCACGTGGGGGGAAGAAGGTGGCCTTAAAGGGCCAGACGCTTTCGTCCTGCCGGGTTACTGCTGTGAGGTTTGGCCTTGAAAAAGAGAAATGAAATGCGAGGTGGGGAAATCTATTGGAACAGAAAGAAATGCAGGATAGACGTTAGGAAGGACTTCCCAGAGTAGGACGGCCGGGTCTTTCCTCTAGATTACCCAGAAATTTGGGTATTTGTCCCTGGGAGAGAACAGAACAACTCTGAGGGTAAAGGCAACTTGGCTTTACGATTCGCCCAATTATAACTTCAGCCTTTCTTCTGTCCCTGAAGAGCATGTCCACAGCGCAAGGACTTCGGTCACTTCAGGATCCTCGGCACCAAGAGCAAAGGACGGAGTATCTAGATACTCCGTTTAAGAATTTGTAGAATGAATGAAGTACAGGGCAAAAACACATCTTTCCCTGATTGCCCCACCCAACCACGCATAGCACATACCCAAAGCTAAAGACAGTCTCGCTCTCTTTTGAATATCCACGGCATTTAATGAACTTACATCTTTCTTTCCTGTGTTAGCCACCACAACGGCACTGGTTAAGAGCACAGAACTTGGAATCACGTGCACACAGGTTCCAATTCCGTTTACAAGCTTTGTGACTTTGGACAGATCTCTTCTCGGTTCTACTAACTGTCAAATGGGGGCTAATGCTGCTTAGACCACAGACTTGTTATAAGGATTAAATGGGACAATTTCTGCGAAGTTCCTGTATGGTATCTAATTCATAGTAAGCGCTCAAAAATGGTGGAGAGTAGGTTTTAAGATGGCCATCTTCCCTACTAAACTTCAGGCTTCTTGAGAGTAAGGAGCTTGCCATACTAATTTATTCCCAGCACCAACACAAGGCAAGACTTCGAGTTGTGCTTTTGAAATGTTTGTTGAATGAATAAACACGAATGAATGAGTATAAGTATTTCAGTATTTCCTGAAATCTGACCTCCAAACCCACCCCTGAAATTGTTATCTAAAGGGAGAAAACATGACAAGTGCCCCCTCTGTGCCCCAGGTTTTTAAAGCCTCAGGGTAGAGTTGGGGTGAGGCCCTAATCTCTGCGGTTGAACCAAAAGTATTATGCAAACAAGCCACAAATGATTGGTCTGCAATGGAGAACTGAGGGGGCCCTCCCCACCGCTCCCCATCCCCAGCTCAGCTGCTAAAGCTCTGTCCCAGCAAACCCAGGCTGAGCATATGCCAGGAACACAGGACACCAGGGAGCTAGAAGAGGAGAGCTTCTTGCCCCTTCAGAGTTTCTCAGCCCTGACACTAATCCAGCTTTGGTCTTTTCTTCTCTGGAGCCTAGTTCGCCACCCCGTCCCCCAACATACACCCTCAATTCTTCTCTCCTGCTCTGCCTCCCATCCTCCACGCCAGTCCTCATCCCCCTCCCCCCAACCACGGCTTCCCAACAGATATATGGGGAGTGGGGGTGGAGAGGGACACAAAACCTCCTATCACCTGATTCCAGCTTCTTGGCCAGAGGAGCTGTAGCCACCTCCTCCTGATTCAGTCTGTCTTGAAGCTGCTTATCGATCTGATTTTCAGTATCTGTCACCATCTCTGAAGTAGAAGGGCTGACAGACAACAGAAGGGACTTCCTGCCAGGGGTGGAGCTATGAGCAGAAGGCTGAGAGAGCCCTCTCCTTCCTTGAAGACCAGGAAGAAGCGGTGAGACCCTCCTCTGGCTGACAGCAAACCTGTCACCCCAAGGAACCCTGGGGGATGCGGGTGGGTTTCCCCCACAGGAATCTCCCATCGCCGTCATGCTGGCTCCACCCCCTACAGGGGTGGGGTGCCGCCCAGGAGCACTCTGTGTTCTAGAAAACCCGAAAATAACCCGCCTTAGCTGTCCGGCTTCTATTTCTGTCCATCTTGTTTAATTATTCAAACCCAAGTTGGGGAGTGAACTATAAAAAGCTCTCCCACTTGGGGACCCAGGAGAGCTGGGAGACTCGCCAGGTTGCAATAGCAGCAGACCACAGGGTTTGGGTGAGGTCACTCGGTCCGGCCTCCTGCCTGAAAGTTCCATCTGCTGTTTGCTGGCTTCCTCTGCTAGAAGGCAGAATCCAGGCCTCCCTCCCTAAATCTCTCTCATGCCCTCATTTCAGCATCCCTCCAACCCAACCCTGCCTAGGAGTTGGGCTCCACCCCATCTTCCTTTACTCTGGAAGTATTTTCTCAGCCATCTCTTTGCTGACTGCTCCCTAGTCCTGGTTTTTAATCCACAGATGATATCGTCAGACCTGAGCCTCGGGGACTGAGGGAGATGGGGTAGGTAAAGAGATCAGGCCAGGTGACACAGACAGGAGGATCGTCGCCATGCCCTAGGAAGGCACTCTTGTCAGCTGGGGCAGCGCTAGGCAGCACTGTTCTGGGTGGGTGGGTTCCTGCCCACTGCAGGTGCTGAGCCTCTGCAAGAGCTTCTCTCTGGGACTCTGACATTATAGCTGATGAGATGGAGGGAGAGCAGCAGAGAGGACTTGCTTTTCTGGAGCCAGTCCTCTTCTGGTTAGCCAGAAGTTCAATGTCAGTTTTCATTGAACCTGAAGTGGGGGCTGGCTGAGTGCAGAAAGCCTGGGGGTCATTTCTGTGAGGCACCTCCCACCACAGACTTTTCCTGAAAAGGTGGAAACAAGGGGTGTGGTCATGGTTGCTAAGGCAACATGGGGTCATCACAGTGATCAGTTTTTGGAGGTGGGGAGTGAGGGGATAAGTGTTAGTGAAGGGGAGACAGACAGTTACTCATTCTAAGCAGGAGGGGCCTAAAGAGAGCCTGGGACAACCACAGAGACCCCAGAGATAGACACCTGTGGACGTGGAGTTACAGGATTACAAGGAATTACCAGGGGCCTTGAACCTCAAAAGAGGAACAGATCACATGGGACAGATCCAGAGACCCAGGGCAGAGAGAGCACAGCAGTTGGGTGAGATGTCCAGTTGGGAGGGGGAATCAGCGGCCTGGCAGAAGTTGGGGACAAGGGAGGGTGGCAGGACTTTCTGAGAGTCAGTGTGGAACATAAATGTTAAAAAAGAACCTGGGCCTATTTGGGGACTTTTCCCCACACATTCCCTAGCAGCAGCAGCAGCTCCTGTCAGGTCCAGCCTGGCTCTCCCTGCTGTGGCTGATACTAAAGCTATGGAGAGGTTGCTGAGACAGGGAGGAGAGGCACGCCGTTGCTAAGCAACCAGAGGCTGTGTACCTGGCAGCATAGGAGGGGGCCCTGGCACCGTTTGTAGGGGGCAGGGCAGGCAGGGAGACAGTAAGGGAACAGAGTGGCCGAGACTCAAGGCTCCCTCTCCTCATGGGTTACAGAGGAGAGAGGTACTTGTCAATCCACATGTTAATGAGTATGTAAGTGTGTGGTCCTTCTCCAGGGTGCTGTGACTGTATGTGCACTTGTCTGTGATATACTCCTCAGACTATCTCTTGAGAGCAGTCAGCGGTGGGGATGCGAGCTAGGGGACAAAAGACCAGGTTAAGCATTTTTCATCAGGTGACAGAAGGGGTCAAATGCCCCATCTGCTTAAAGGAGTTTCTGCAGAAATGCATAGGCCAGAGGGTAGAAATTTGGCAGGAGTTGGAATGGAGAGTCTGGTTGACCTTGCGTTGGCCTCCCAAGTCTGATGGAGGCTCCATAAAGGAGAGGCAGTGTGGTAGTGGGGGTCGCTCACTTGTTCTGGAAAACTGAAGATCTCCAAACTGTTCTCAAAACTGAAGATCTCCACTGTATTTCATTATTTCCATTCTGTTACTTCAAATTTGTTTTCAGGTGGGCTGGAGTTTGACAGAAGCAACCATCAATAGGAAAGAGTATACTCTTTCTCCTTTGAGCCCTGTCGCTCATTCACCCGCACCTCTAACAAGTCTGTCAGGAAGTAGCTCAGGCCTTCATGCAGTGTGGACTCAGGGCCATCACCGCTTCCTCCATCGGCTCAGCCAGCCCCTGTCCCCAGAGAGCACCTTCCTTTAACAATTGTTTATTGAGCACCTGTGACAGGGCACTGGGGAAGTGACAGGGGGTGGGCACCATGGTGGCTCATGCTCAGCAGCCCCTCTGGAGTGCCAGCCTGCCCGCTGGTGTCTTGCCAAACTCTGGTTCTCCCCCTTGCCCTCCACTCACACATATTGCACATACTGGTTAATAACTTCTGGAGGTCTGTCCGGGTATGGTCCCCAAATTCCATAGGGAACAGGGTGTGCTTCAGCCCCCTCTTGCTCTGTTATTATTTATTATTGTTGTGTTCTGTGTCTGACTCTTTGCGACCCCATGGACTGTAGCCCGCCAGGCTCCCCTGTCTATGGGATTCTCCAGGCAAGAATACTCGAGTGGATTGCCATGCCCTCCTCCAGGGGATTTTCCCAACCTAGAGATCAAACCCATGTCTCCTGCATCTCCTGAATTGGCAGGCAGATTCTTTACCACTGCTCCCCCTGGGAAGACACCCCCCTACCCCCAAACATCCACTCCCCCACGCCCGCCACCCCCGCTCTCAGTAAGAGCTGGGAAATCGCTTCATCTCACACACTCCCCACTTGCCCCAGGAAGGCTGTGTTGCTAGGGAGACTCAGGGGCCAATAAGAGGCTGTCTTAGTCCTTATCCATGAAAAAGTTTAAAAATCAAGGATAGAAAAGGTATAAGCTTTGTTTTGTTTTCATTCCTGCCTGATGCAAGGCACTCTGAAAGGCATTAGATGCCCTCTTCTCATCACCCTACAATAGCTCAGCTGACATACAATTATCATCCTTATTTTACAGAGGATGAAACTG
>NW_011494665.1:770627-772934 GCF_000754665.1 Bison bison bison | reverse complement strand
TAAGGAATGTGTGCATATTTGTCCAAGAGGTGGCTGTGGGATTCCAACCCAGGCCCATCTGTGGTGAGTCAAGGGTCAGAGAGAAAATGGTTTCACTGTTTCCAAAAGAAGGAACACTGGAGGGGCCCGGGACTCCACACAGAGGGGAGACCTCGGTGGGTAATTGGAACTGTACTCTCATGAATTCAGTGCTGCAGCTGCTAATGAGGAAGAAAAGCGCACTGAGAGACCCAGCATGGTCACACAGGGACCTCGGAATTGCTCAGATTTCTGGGGAGAAAACCTGGGGAGAAGGCTGAGTCAGGCAGATCTGAGATCCAATCCCAGCTAGTCATTTCTAGCAGTGTGGCCTTAGATGAGTCACTGACCCTCTTTGAGCTTCAGTTTCCTCAGTGATGATGTGAGGGTGATACTCATAAACTACTGCAAATATTACAATAAGTAATGTAAATGTGCCTTGCTACCAAGTCCCTTTCCTTCCATCCCCTACAGAAGGAGAGGATCGTGTGTAACTGAGCCCAGATGCCAGAGTGGTGCAAATCTGTTGGTATAGTACCAGGATGCTCAAAGCATGGCAGAGGTTTCTCTCTCTCTCTCTCTCATGGCAGGGTGGAGGAAGGTCATGTTTAGAGCAAAAGTGTCAAGAAAGGGCCAAAAAAGAGTCCTCTACTGGAACAGACGGAATAATGATGACAGATGACAGAGGGAACACAATTCCCAACACCCGTTCTCTACCCATTTCTCTCCTAAATCAGATATTTAAAGTGGAAATGAAAGCACTGAAGTTCTGGAAAAGTGAGAATCACATCTATAGCCCATTCATTCAGTGACTTCTGGTCTCCACCCCATGAAGTTCAGCATCGAGGGACCTTGCACAGATGGTTGTGGTAGCATTTTCCCCGGTCTGTGAAGAATCCTGGAGAACAGAAGGGAAGCAAAGACTGGAGGTGAAAATAGGAGCTTCCAGTCTTTAGGAGGAGGGAAAGATCAGTTTTCAAAACTCCAGGCCTGAACCCCACCCCCACACCATTTTGGAAGGTGAGCAAGGAAAGCAAGGGTCATCAGGAGCTAGCTGAGGTTTGGTAACCCCTGACTCAGTGGGCACGGGCATCACCTGGAAGACGGTCAGCACTGCTGAGAAGGTCAGCCCACTCCAGAACTACTCATCACAGCGTTCATTTTAACAAGATTTCAGGGGTGATTCGAATGTACGTTCAAGACTGCAAAAAACTTCACAAGAGAAAATTGGATCTACATTGCGATCGTGGATTGTGCTGGTCATTTCACAATATATACAAATATTGAATCATCATTATGTTGTACACCTGAAACTAATACAATGTTATATGTCCATTGTACCTTAAAAAGAGAGGGAGAGAATTAAAAAACAAACAAACTAAAAAACAACAGATGCCTGTATGGGAAAGGAATCTAAAAAAAAAAAGTGGATATATGTGTGTGTATAACTGATTCATTTGTTGTACACTTGAAACTAACAGCATTTTGCTGTGCTAATCAGAGTTATGCTGTGCTTAGTGGTGTCCAACTCTTTGGGCCCCCATGGACTGTAGCCTGCCAAGCTCCTCTGTGCATGGGATATTCTCCAAGCAAGAATACTGGAGTGGGTTGCCATTTCCTTCTCCAGGGGGTCTTCCCAACCCAGGGATTGAACCCAGGTCTCCCTCATTGTAGGCAGATTCTTTACCATCTGAGCCACCAGAGAAGCCCAAGAATACTGGAGTGAGTAGCCTGTCCCTTCAGGGGATCTTCCTGACCCAGGAGTCAAACTGGGCTCTCCTGCATTGCAGGAAGATTCTTTACCCGCTGAGCTACCCGGGAAGCCTGGATCAACTATACTCCAACATAAATTAAAGCAAAACAAAACAAATAGATAGACAAGCACAGCTTGACCTGTCCTTAGACCCTCTACAAGGTGATTGATTTGTAAATGTCATCTAAAGCTAGGAGTCTCTTCAGAGGCCTCTCCCTGTATGGAGGTTAGTGAGGAGAGGCACTGGCTTGGACCAGCAGCTTATTTGACTTGTTTTAAACCATGAGTTTCCAGGAAGTCTTTTCCTTTGAAGAGGCAGTTCAGTTCAGTTCAGTCGCTCAGTTGTGTCTGACTCTTTGCAACCCCATGAATGGGGACCCCATGAATGGGGTCAGTGGGACCCCATGAATGACTCTTTGCGACCTCCCTGTCCATCACCAACTCCCGGAGTTCACTCAAACTCATGTTCATCGAGTCGGTGATGCCATCCAGCCATCTCATCCTCTGTCGTCCCCTTCTCCTCCTGCCTCCAATCC
>NW_011494665.1:770109-770527 GCF_000754665.1 Bison bison bison | reverse complement strand
TTTTCCAATGAGTCAACTCTTCACATGAAGTGACCAAAATATTGGAGTTTCAGCTTTAGCATCAGTCCTTCCAAAGAACACCCAGGACTGATCTCCTTTAGAATGGACTGGTTGGATCTCCTTGCAGCCCAAGGGACTCTCAAGAGTCTTCTCCAACACCACAGTTCAAAAGCATCAGTTCTTCGGCGCTCAGCTTTCTTCACAGTCCAACTCTCACATCCATACATGACCACTGGAAAAACCATAGCCTTGACTAGACGGACCTTTGTTGGCAAAGTAATGTCTCTGCTTTTGAATGTGCTATCTAAGTTGGTCATAACTTTCCTTCCAATGAGTAAGTGTCTTTTAATTCATGGCTGCAATCACCATCTGCAGTGATTTTGGAGCCCCCCAAAATAAAGTCTGACACTGTTTCCAG
>NW_011494665.1:769814-770009 GCF_000754665.1 Bison bison bison | reverse complement strand
GCCATCCAGCCATCTCATCCTCTGTCGTCCCCTTCTCCTCCTGCCTCCAATCCCTCCCAGTATCAGAGTCTTTTCCAATGAGTCAACTCTTCACATGAAGTGACCAAAATATTGGAGTTTCAGCTTTAGCATCAGTCCTTCCAAAGAACACCCAGGACTGATCTCCTTTAGAATGGACTGGTTGGATCTCCTTGC
>NW_011494665.1:760972-769714 GCF_000754665.1 Bison bison bison | reverse complement strand
TCCCATGAAGTGATGGGACCAGATGCCATGATCTTAGTTTTCTGAATGTTGAGCTTTAAGCCAACTTTTTCCACTCTCCTCTTTCACTTTCATCAAGAGGCTTTTTAGTTCCTCTTCACTTTCTGCCATAAGGGAGGACACAGCTAAAGATGTTTGAAAATTCTCTATGCTCTGTTATGCAATATCTATGCTATGGAATACTGCACAGCCTTACAAAATATTGAGTGGATCTGAGCCCACTGACACACAACAGTCTCAGAAATTGCTCAGTGCAAAAAGCAAACCTTGGACCTCCCTGGTGGTCCAGTGGTTAAGACTCTGCCCTTCCATTGCAGGGGGCACAGCTTCAGTGGATCCCTGGTTGGGGAACTAAGATCCCACAAAAGACAAGTCTCACTTATGGTGGCAGGGGAGGAAGGAGAGGGTGAGATATACTGAGTAACAAAGAAACATACATTACCATATGTAAATAGATAACCAATGGGAATTTGGTGTATGACTCAGGAAACTCAACCGGGGCTCTGTAACAGCCTAGAGGCATGGGGATGGGGAGGGAAGTGGGGGAGAAGTTCAAGAGGGAGGGGTCATACGTATACCTGTGGTGGATTCATGTTGATATTGGCAGAAACCAGCATGATACTGTAAAGCAATTATCCTTCAGTTAAAAGTAAAAAAAAAAAAAAAAACAAGTCTCAGAGACATCTATGTAATAGCAGGTCATTTATGCAAATAAGCATGTATAGGTGTATATATATATTAATCAATTACCCAATGGTTAGTGGCTTTTTCATTCAGGTCTCACGCTGTCCCACTCTGACAGGGGTTAACATGAAAGCTTCCTCACCTGTCTGGCACCGGGGGTGGGAACATTCAAGGAGGTGGGGTTCTAGTCTGTCTTTGTGATCTCCCTGGCATGGGGGCTTCAGGGTAGCCAGACTTCTTACAGTGTGGCTTACAGCTCTGGAAGTATGTGTCCTAACACAGACAGCCAAGGGGAGTCAATACTGTTTCTTATGACAAGCCTTGGTGTCAGCTCACATCACTTTCGTCACACTTTAGTGAGGCAGGCAGAGAGGCGTGCTCAGGCGGACAGAGGACAGAACCTCCGCCTGATGGGGTGTGGAGGACAGAACCCCCGCCTGATGGGGTGTGGAGGACAGAACCCCCGCCTGATGGGGTGTGGAGGACAGAACCCCCGCCTGATGGGGTGTGGAGGACAGAACCCCCGCCTGATGGGGTGTGGAGGACAGAACCTCCGCCTGATGGGGTGTGTCAAGGTTTTGAAAGAGCACGTGGGATGGGAAATGTTGTCACGGCCATTTTTGGAAAATACATTCTGCCACAAAAAGTTCATATCCAGGAATGCAAATATATAGAAAGAAGATCTGGAAGAATCCATACCAAACTATCAGTAAACCTTATCTCTAGGGAAAATGGGATGCAAATATATTTTAGCTTACCTTCACGCGTATCATGCTTGTTGTTTAGTCACTAAGTCTTGTCCAACTCTCTGCGACCCCATGGACTGTAGCCCACCAGGCTCCCCTGTCCATGGGATTTCCCAGGCAAGAATACTGGAGTGGGTTGCCATTTTCTTCGCCAGGGGATCTTCCTGACCCAGCATCAAACCCGAGTCTCTGGCATCTCCTGCCCACTCCAGTATTCTTGCCTGGAGAATCTCATGGTCAGAGGAATCTGGTAGGTTACAATCCATAGGGTTGAAAAGAGTCAGACACGACTGAGTGACTGAGCATCCATGCAATACACATTATTTTATTCGTTTAAAGGAAACTAAAGAGAAGGAAAAAGTAAAACTTTGCTGTAAGCCTTTTAAAATAAAATTATTTAACAGTTTGGTATTTCTAGGGAATGCTGTATAATGCATCTGAATTTCATGAAAACACTGAATTAGATTGATTATAATATATTTAAACAAGGTACAGAAATATGGTCATTATTATTATTCTCTTTATTGAGCTATAATGACATATAATATTGTATAAGTTTAAGGTGTACAGTGCAATGATTTGATAATTATGTATTGAAAAATGATTATCCAATAAGTTTAGTTAATGCCACCAACAACCTCACATAATTATCATTTGTGTGTGTGTGTTTTGTGAGAAAAAACAGACACTTTTCTCCGTCTTTGCTAGGAGAAAAGTCTCCTAGCAACTCTCAGGTATAAGAATACAGTGTTGTTAAATATAGTCACCATGCTATACATTAGATCCAAGATTTATTCCTCTTATTACTAGGTCTTTACCCTTCGACCAATATCTCCACACCTTCTATGGATAAGATTATTAATTTAACAAGTATTTATTGAGTACCTATGTGTGTTAATTGAACAGATATTCTGAGAACATTTTTGTTCTGAGTCCATTCTGAGGGACATCTCTGGTAGTTTCATCCATTGCCTCATCCTTTTTCAATGGTTATCTGGAAAGGGAAAAGGCAGGCTTGGTATCTTTGTGTAAAAACACTTCAATATATTAGGTAAGAATAATGAAAATGTTCAGCCTCACTCTTGTAGTTATCTATTGCTATATAACAAACCACCTTGAAACTTAGTGGCTTTGAGGGACTTCCCTGGTGGTCCAGTGGCTAAGAGACTGTGCCTCAAATGCAGAGGGCCCAGGTTTGATCCCTAGTCGGGGAACTAGATCCCACATGCTCCAGCTGCTTCCATGCTGCAACAAGGATCGAAGATCTCACGTGCTACAACAAGACCCAGCAGAGCCAAATAAATAAACATTTTCAAAACAACTTAGTGGCTTGTAGAGCAAATTATGGACACCAAGGGAGGAAAGGGGGCTGGGATGAAGTGGGAGACTGAGACTGACATATACACCACTGCTAAGTATAAAATAGATAACTAATGAGAACCTACTGTTTAGCACAAAGAACTCGACTCAATTTTCTGCGGTGACCTAAATGAGAAGAAAATCCAAAAAAGAGGGAATATGTGTATATGTATAGCTGATTCACCTCTCTGTACAGTGGAAACTAATACCACATTGTAAAGCAACTATATTCCAATAAAATTTTTTTGAAAAAAGAGGAGAGAAAGGAAAGATAAAAAGAAAATAAATACAGAAAGTCAATAAACATTTGAGCTGAGCAACCTAATAAACTCTATTAGTCAGGATTCTCCAGAGAAGCAGAACTGATGGGATGTGTGTATACAGAGACTGAGTTTCATTTGTTTCAGAACATCATGTAGAGTTTGGTCTCATTTGTATACACAATTGAAGAAGTAAACTGCTGTGTTTCCTGGAAAGGACATTTACCAGAATCTTAATTGTAATTTTCTCTGAGAGGTGAAATTTCAGGTAATTTTTGTAACATTTATTGGAGGCATATTATGTGTCAGGCATTCTTTCAAATATCCTACATGGATTAAGTTCATTCAATAATCTGAAAAAAAAAAACAAAACCAAATCTTAATGGCTTAAAACTTCCTCCTCCTCCTCCTCCTCATCACCGTCATATGGTCCTGGGCTTGACTGAGCTCAGCCCAGCAGTTCTGTCCTAGGGTCTCTCATGAGGTTGCAGACAGATGATGGCAGGAGTGCTCCCAAAGGCCTCCTCACGCGTGTAGTTGTCAGCTAGGACCTCCTCTGGGAGCGTGAACTGGAACACGCTCGCCTGACTCCTCTGGGTCACCTCAGCTTCCTCACAACATGGCAGTGGGCTTCCATGAGCAGATGTTCCATCGAGACAGGATGCAAGGCATAGCATTTGTTATGACCTAGATTTAGACGTCACATAGCTTCATCTTCAGTGTAGTGCTAGGCCTGCCCCTTGAAGGTAAGGGAACACAGAGGCCACCTCTCAATGGGTGGAGTGTCAATGCCATGGTAAGAAGAGCACGGGGGATGGGAGAATTTGTTATGCCCATGTTAGAAGATACAATCTGCTCAGTCATGTCTGACTCTTTGTGACCCCATGGACTGCAGCACGCCAGGCTTCCCTGTCCTTCACCATCTCCCGAAGTTTGCTCAAACTCATGTCTCTCGAGTTTATGATGCCATCCAACCATCTCATCCTCTGTCTTCCCCTTCTCCTCCTACCTTCAGTCTTTCCCAGCATCAGGGTCTTTTTCAATGAGTCAGTTCTTCGCATCAGGTGGCCAAAGTATTGGAACTTCAGCTTCAGCGTCAGTCCTTTCAATGAATATTCAGGATTGTTTCCTTTAGAATTGACTGGTTTGATCTCCTTTCACTCCAGGGACTCTCAAGAGTCTTTTCCAACACCATAGTTCAAAAGCCATATTCAGTAATTATCCAAGAAATGAAGACTGAACAATCATGCTTGAATTTCTAAAGAAACAATGGAGTCAGTTAACCCAAAGCCAAGTCCTTCCATGTCAGGCCAGACGGGCTAAGATGTGGTGCAGTGACGACTACTCCCCGAATCTCAGTAGCTTAACATAATGAGTCTCAGTGCCTGCGCCCGGCTATCTCTCCAGGTTGCCACCAACTGGTGACTCAGCTCATGACACTGGTTAGTTAGTAGGGGGAGGTTCTGCTCTATGCAGTCACTCAAGAGTGATCCAGGCTGATGAAGGCTCTAGCATCTTGTCGCGGCACTATCTGGACTGCAGATAGTGGGAAATGAGGGAAAGAAAGACCAGAGAATCACATGTGGGATTTTTATTGCCTCAACCTGGAAGTGACACATTACACGTCCACTCATGTTTCATCGGTCCAAACTGTTCTTACAGTCCCGTCTAGCTGCAAGGGGCTGGGGAATGCAGCAGAGGAGTTGAGGATTGGGGTGAGCTTGGTCCCTGTCACATCTTGTACAGCCCCCAACAAGGCCATATGCGATCCGTCCTTCCACTGTATCTCTCAGACCCTTCCTCCAGACATCCGCATGGCTCACCTCTTCACCTCCTTCAGGTCATTGCTGTGACGTCACCTCCTCAATGAAGCCTCTCTAGATCACCCTGTTGAAAATCGTAGCCCACCCCTTATTCTCTCTTCACCTGTGTTGTTCCTTATTCTACTTTTTCCAAAGTAGAATTACTTCTTTTTCTCTCTTTTCTAAAAAAAAATCTATTTAATTTAATTTATTTATTTGAAGTGTGCTGGGTCTTATTTGCAGCATGTGGGACCTTCAATCTTGGTTGCAGCTTGCGAACCCTCAGTTATGATGTGAGATCTAGTGCCCTGACCAGGGATCAAACCTGAGCCCCCTACGTTGGGAACTTGGAGTTCTAGTCACTGGACCACCAGGGAAGTCCTTACTTCTTTTTTTGTTAACAAGTATAGCTGATTTACGTATTTTGTTAGTTTCAGATGTACAGCAAATTACTCGGTTTTATATATGTATATTCTTTTTTCAATTCTTTTCCATTATAGTTTATGACAAGCAACCGAGTATAGCTCCCTGTGCTATACAGTAAATCCTTGTTCAAAGCACTTTTTGCTTCTAACAGACCAAAATATCTGTCTTTTTTGCTACAATGTCAACACCATGAGGGCATCAATCTATGTCTGCTTTGTTTAAAGATGTCCCGAGAACCTAGGATAGTGCCTGGCACATAGACGGTACTTAATAAATATTTGCTGAAAGACTGAATTTTTAAAAATACTTGCTGTTGGCAAGGTTGTGGTAAGACTAACATTTCTATGCCCTCTTAGTGGGACTCTAAATTGGTGTGATACAGTTTTAAATAAACTTTTAATTTTGGAATAGTTTTAAATGTACAGAAAAGTTGCAGAAGCAGTACAGAGAGTTCCTGTCTATCCCTACGGTTAACCGTTTACATTGCTATGGTACATTTGTTAAAACTAAGAAACCAATATTAACATATTATTATTAACTGAACTCTAGACTTTATTCAGTTTCACCAGTTTTCCCATTAATGTCTTATTTTCTATTCCCGGATCCAGTCCAGGGTACCCACTGCATTTGGAAATCTGTATTTTTAATTTTCATTTATTTTTTTAAGTTCTTTTATTTATTTGTTTCCCTCAGGTTGAAGCACACAGGCTTAGTTGCTGGGAGGCATGTGGGGATCTGAGTTCCCCAACCAGGGTTCGAACCCGCATCCCCTGCATTGCAAGGCAGATTCTTAACCCTTGGACCACCAGGGAAGTCTTGGCAACCTGTATTTTTTAAATGTGTGTTCCTTGCAGAGGAAGGGGCCACCTATGCTGCACTGATGGTGGTAGAAAGGCAACTGAGGGGTCTCACAGTCCCGTGAGGGCAGGTTTAGGTTGACTGGCAAGTCATGCTGGGCTTCATGCTGGACCCAGGACTCCTGGCCCCAGCAAGCTGCACCAGTTTGCTCTCACGTTCTGTGCCCCCTTTCTTTGTTAACTGATACTGATTTTCTGGAAGTCATTAGGTCACATACAAAAAGTGCCTACCCTTCAACACGGCATCTTTTTTTCTAGGAATATAGTCTGAGAACATAAATCCAGGCATAAAGATTAGGTACTAAGATGAATCAGGAAGGAATCTTTGTAAATAATAAAACATGGCACTGAAGAACTTGAGCAAGCAGGGATTGGCTGGGAGATGCTGAGGGGCACTCAGGGTTGTAAGGGGTTAGGTGACTTGTGCTGGGAAAGGTGACACACTGACCCTTCTGGGGATCTCAGTGCCAGAAACTGGGTGGCTGTCTCTTTACCGTGCTGCCAGCTGTTGACTCAGCTACCACTGGCTTCCCTTCCTGGGTGCCGCCCTCAGAATTCAAATTCTCGTGGCAGACGGGAAGAGAGTCTGTGTCTATTCTAGAACCTGGAGTCCAGTGTCCTGGTCAGTGGGAGGCAGATTCTGCAAATCATTAACCCCATCAGTCATTTGGAGGAAGGGAGGATCAATTCAGTAAAGGAAAAGATCCAGGACTTCTGTGCTAGTCCACTAGTTAAGACTCTGTGTTTCCACTGCAGGGGACACAGGTTTGATCCTTGGTGAGGTAACTAAGATACTAAAAAAAGGAAAAAAAAGACCCAGAGAGAACAATGTCAACAGAGCCCCCTACAAGGAATTTGCAACATAGCATTCTTTTATATATCAAAACTTAACCCTCTAAATGGTTATTTAATAGTGGGTAGATTAAGTAAATTAGGGTATATCCCGTTTAATATGGTGATATGTTTACAGTGTTAAATGGAACAAGCAGTTAATGAAATAAGATGCATAGTGTGATTCTAATTACAAATATGATGCATCAAAATGTTACAAGTAGCTATCATTTAGTGATGGTATCATGAATTATTTTAACCTTTTTTTCTTTTTAAAAAAGATTTATGTATTTATTTTATTTTTTGTCTCTGGTGGGTCTTTGTCGTTGCTCTTTCTATAGTCGCAGCCCAGGGGCTACTCTCCAGGCGCAGTGTGCCAGCTTCTGACTGCGATGGCTTCTCTTCTGGGGAGCACAGGCTCCAGGGGCCAGCTTCAGTAGTCACGGCACGTGGGCGCAGTGGGTTCAGTAGTTGAGGTGCATTGGCTCAGTTGCTCTGTGGCATGTGGGATCCTCTCAGACCAAGGACTGAACTAGTGTCCCCTACTTTGCAAGGAGGACTCTTAACCACTGGACCACCAAGGAAGCCCCCCTTTGTTTTTTGCCTTGTAAATATTTTCTAAATTTTCCAGAAGAACTATATAAAAAAAGATTTTCATAACCCAGATAACCACGATGGTGTGATCACTCACCTAGAGCCAGACAGCCTGGAATGCGAAGTCCAGTGGGCCTTAGGAAGCATCACTACGAACAAAGCTAGTGGAGGTGATGGAATTCCAGTTGAGCTTTTTCAAATCCTAAAAGATGATGCTGTGAAAGTGCTGCATTCAATATGCCAACAAATTTGGAAAACTCAGCAGTGGCCACAGGACTAGAAGAGGTCAGTTTTCATTCCAATCCCAAAGAAACGCAGTGCCAAAGAATGTTCAAACTACACAACTGCACTCATCTCACACGCTGGCTAAGTAATGCTCAAAATTCTGCAAGGCAGGCTTCAACAGTACGTGAACCATGAACTTCCAGTTGTTCAAGCTGGATTTAGAAAAGGCAAGGGAACCAGAGATCAAATTGCCAACACCCGTTGGATCATCAAAAAAGCAAGATAGTTCCAGAAAAACATCTTCAGTTCAGTTCAATTCAGTTGCTCAGTCATGTCCAACTCTTTGCAACCACATGAATCGCAGCATGACAAGCCTCCCTGTCCATTACCAACTCCCGGAGTTCACTCAAACTCATGTCCATCGAGTCGGTGATGCCATCCAGCCATCTCATCCTCTGTCGTCCCCTTCTCCTCCTGCCCCCAATCCCTCCCAGCATCAGAGTCTTTTCCAATGAGTCAACTCTGCTCAGGAGGTGGCCAAAGTACTGGAGTTTCAGCCTCAGCATCAGTCCTTCCAATGAACACCCAATACTGATTTCTTTTAGAATGGACTGGTTGGATCTCCTTGCAGTCCAAGGGACTTTCAAGAGTCTTCTCCAACACCACAGTTCAAAAGCATCAATTCTTCAGCACTCAGCTTTCTTCACAGTCCAACGCTCACATCCATAAATGACAACTGGAAAAACCATAGCCTTGACTAGATGGACCTTTGTTGGCAAAGTAATGTCTCTGCTTTTTAATATGCTGTCTAGGTTGGTCATAACTTTCCTTCCAAGGAGTAAGCGTCTTTTAATTTCATGGCTGCAATCACCATCTGCAGTGATTTTGGAGCACAAAAAAATAAAGTCTGACACTATTTCCACTGTTTCCCCATCTATTT
>NW_011494665.1:759910-760872 GCF_000754665.1 Bison bison bison | reverse complement strand
GTATGCAGGTCAGGAAGCAACAGTTAGAATTGGATGTGGAACAACAGACTGGTTCCAAATAGGAAAAGGAGTTCGTCAAGGCTGTATATTGTCACCGTGTTTATTTAACTTCTATGCAGAGTACATCATGAGTAACGCTGAGCTGGAAGAAGCACAAGCTGGAATCAAGATTGCTGGGAGAAATATCAATAACCTCAGATATGCAGATGACACCACCCTTATGGCAGAAAGTGAGGAGGAATTGAAGAGTCTCTTGATGAAAGTGAAAGAGGAGAGTGAGAAAGTTGGCTTAAAGCTCAACATTCAGAAAATGAAGATCATGGCATCCGGTCCCATCACTTCATGGCAAATAGATGGGGAAACAGCGGAAACAGTGTTAGACTTTATTTTTCTGGGCTCCGAAATCACTGCAGATGGTGACTGCAGCCATGAAATTAAAAGACGCTTATTCCTTGGAAGGAAAGTTATGACTAACCTAGATAGCATATTAAAAAGCAGAGACATTACTTTGCCAAACAAAGGTCCATCTAGTCAAGGCTATGGTTTTTCCTGTGGTCATGTATGGATGTGAGAGTTGGACTGTGAAGAAGGCTGAGCGCCGAAGAATTGTTGCTTTTGAACTGTGGTGTTGGAGAAGACTCTTGAGAGTCCCTTGGACTGCAAGGAGATCCAACCAGTCCCTTCTAAAGGAGATCAGCCCTGGGATCTCTTTGGAAGGAATGATGCTAAAGCTGAAACTCCAGTACTTTGGCCACCTCCTGAGCAGAGTTGACTCATTGGAAAAGACTCTGATGCTGGGAGGGATTGGAGGCAGGAGGAGAAGGGGACAACAGAGGATGAGATGGCTAGATGGCATCACTGACTCGATGGACATGAGTCTGAGTGAACTCCGGGAGTTGGTGATGGATAGGGAGGCCTGGCGTGCTGCGATTCATGGGGTCGCAAAGAGTTGGACACGACTG
>NW_011494665.1:756244-759342 GCF_000754665.1 Bison bison bison | reverse complement strand
AAGCAGGGTGACAGCCTTGACGTACTCCTTTTCCTATTTGGAACCAGTCTGTCGTTCCATGTCCAGTTCTAACTGTTGCTTCCTGACCTGCATATAGGTTTCTAAAGAGGCAGGTCAGGTAGTCTGGTATTCCCATCTCCTTCAGAGTTTTCCACAGTTTATTGTGATCCACACAGTCAAAGGCTTTGGCATAGTCAATAAAGTAGAAATAAATATTTTTCTGGAACTCTCTTGCTTTTTTTGATGATCCAGCAGTTGTTGACAATTTGATCTCTGATTCCTCTGCCTTTTCTAAAACCAGCTTGAACATCTGGAAGTTCACGGTTCACGTACTACTGAAGCCTGGCTTGGAGATTTTTGAGCATTACTTTACTAGCGTGTGAGATGAGTGCAATTATGCGGTAGTTTGAGCATTCTTTGGCATTGCCTTTCTTTGGGATTGGAATGAAAGGAGCTGACTGTGGCTCAGATCATGAGCTTCTTATTGCCAAATTCAGACTTAAATTGAAGGAAGTAGGGAAAACCACTAGACCATTCAGGTATGACCTAAATCAAATCCCTTATTCAGTGGAAGTGAGAAATAGATTTAAGGGTCTAGATCTGCTAGATACAGTGCCTGATGAACTATGGATGGAGGTTCGTGACATTGTACAGGAGACAGGGATCAAGACCATCCCCATGGAAAAGAAACACAAAAAAGTAAAATGGCTGTCTTGGGAGGCCTTACAAATAGTGGAGAAAAGAAGAGAAGCGAAAAGCAAAGGAGAAAAGGAAATATATAAGCATCTGAATGCAGAGTTCCAAAGAATAGCAAGGAGAGATAAGAAAGCCTTCCTCAGCGATCAATGCAAAGAAATAGAGGAAAACAACAGAATGGGAAAGACTAGAGAAAAACATCTACTTCTGCTTTATTGACTAAAAGCCAAAGCCTTTGACTGTGTGGATCACAACAAACTATGAAAAATTCTTTAAGAGATGGGAATACCAGACTACCTTACCTGCCTCCTGAGAAATCTGTATGCAGGTCAAGAAGCAACAGTTAGAACTGGACATGGAACAAAAGACTGGTTCCAAATTGGGAAAGGAGTACGTCAAGGCTGTATATTGTCACTCTGCTTATTTAACTTCTATGCAGAGAACATCATGTGAAATGCAGGGGCTGGATGAAGCACAAGCTGGAATTAAGTTTGCTGGGAGAAACATCAATAACTTCAGATACGCACATGACACCACCCTTATGGCAGAAATGAAAGAAGAACTAAAGAACCTCTTGATGAAAGTGGAAGAGGAGAGAGAAAAAGCTGGCTTAAAACTCAACATTCAAAAAACTAAGGTCATGGCATCTGGTCCCATCACTTCATGGCAAATAAATTGGGAAACAATGGAAATAGTGAGAGACTATTTTCTTGGGCTCCAAAATACTGCAGATGGTGACTGCAGCCATGAAATTAAAAGACACTTGCTCCTTGGAAGTAAAGCTATGACCAACCTAGACAGCATATTAAAAAGCAGAGACATTACTTTGCTAACAAAGGTCCATCTAGCCAAAGCTATGGTTTTTCCAGTAGTCATGTATGGATGTGAGAGTTGGACCGTAAAGAAAACTGAGTGCGGAAGAAATGATGCACTTGAACTGTGGTGTTGGAGAAGACTCCTGAGAGTCCCTGGAGTGCAAGGAGATCAAAACAGTCAATTATAAAGGAAATCAATCCTGAATATTCATTGAAAGGACTGATGCTGAAGCTGAAGCTCCAATACTTTGGCCACCTGATGCGAAGAACTGACTCATTGAAAAAGACCCTGATGCTGGGAGGGATTGGGTGCAGGAGGAGAAGGGGAAGACAGAGGATGAGATGGTTGGATGGCATCCCGGACTCGATGGACATAAGTTTGAGTAAGCTCCGGGAGTTGGTGATGGACAGGGAAGCCTGGCGTGCTGCAGTCTATGTGGTAGCAAAGAGTCGGACACGACTGAGCAGCTGAACTGAACTGAAATTTTCTACAATGAATATGTATTATAATATGGAAAAACCTAATTTTTAAAAATATTCATAATCTTTGATCTAGCAATTTCTGTCCTAGTATTCTAGGGAGATATTTAGAAATATAAATAAAAATCTTTTTTTTTTTTTTTTTTAGAAAAGCACTTAACATTTAATGAATTTCCCAGCATGTGGCTTCAAGCCACCAGGACACAAGCCCCACCTACACCCTTAGTCTTCTCCTCAGCTCTTCTGCTGAAGAATTTGGCCTTCACGATGACAGGCTGCTTTGGGAGCTTTCCTTTGCCCAGAACTTTGTAGTAACCTGATCGCACCACATCAATGATAGGAGCAGCTCCTGTCTTGTTCTTGGCAGCATTTACTTGTGTCTGCTCACTAACCAAGGTCCACAATTTGTCAAGGTTGACAGTCGGGCAGAAACTCTGGTTCCTCTTTAAGTGGTAATGCCTCATACCAACTTTCCCAAAGTATCCTGGGTGATATTTGTCGAAGTTGATCCTGTGATGATGCATGCCACCAGCATTACCTCGGCCTCCGGGGTGTTTCTGGTGTTTGCCGATGCGGCCGTGGCCGTGGCTCACGTGGCCCCTAAGTTTCCGGGTCTTCCTTAGTCTGGATGGCATGTCGGCGGCCTAGACGAAAGAGCAATAAAAATCTTATATTCAAAAACATCCTGGAATGTGAAGTCAAGTGGGCCTTAGAAAGTATCACTACGAACAAAGCTAGTGGAGGTGATCACACTCCAGTGGAGCTATTTCAAATCCTGAAAGATGATGCTGTGAAAGTGCTGCACTCAATATGGCAGCACATTTGGAAAACTCAGCAGTGGCCACAGGACTGGAAAAGGTCAATTTTCATTCCAGTCCCAAAGAAAGGCAATGCCAAAGAATGCTCAAACTACCGCACAATTGCACTCATCTCACATGCTAGTAAAGTAATGCTCAAAATTCTCCAAGCCAGGCTTCAGCAGTACGTGAACTGTGAACTGCCTGATGTTCAAGCTGGTTTTAGAAAAGGCAGAGGAACCAGAGATCAAATTGCCAACATCCTCTGGATCATGGAAAAAGCAAGAGAGTTCCAGAAAAACATCTATTT
>NW_011494665.1:750417-755961 GCF_000754665.1 Bison bison bison | reverse complement strand
TTGAAGAGTCTCTTGATGAAAGTGAAAGAGGAGAGTGAGAAAGTTGGCTTAAAACTCAACATTCAGAAAACTAAGATCATGGCATCCAGTCCCATTGCTTCATGGCAGATAGATGGGGAAACAGTATCAGACTTTGTTTTTGAGGGCTCCAAAAATCACTGCAGATGGTGATTGCAGCCATGAAATTAAGAGATGCTTACTCCTTGGAAGGTAAGTTATGACCAACCTGCTGCTGCTGCTGCTGCTAAGTCACTTCAGTCATGTCCGACTCTATGCGACCCTATAGACAGCAGCCCACCAGGCTCCCCCGTCCCTGGGATTCTCCAGGCAAGAACACTGGAGCGGGTTGCCATTTCCTTCTCCAATGCATGAAAGTGAAAAGTGAAAGTGAAGTCGCTCAGTCATGTCCAATTCTTAGCGACCCCATGGACTGCAGCCTACCAGGCTCCTCCGTCCATGGGATTTTCAGGCAGGAGTACTGGAGTGGGGTGCCATTGCCTTCTCCGATGACCAACCTAGATAGCATATTAAAAAGCAGAGACATTACTTTGTCCACAAAGGTCCATCTAGTCAAGGCTATGGTTTTTCCAGTCGTCATTTATGGATGTGAGAGTTGAGCTATAAAGAAAGCTGAGTGCCGAAGAATTGATGCTTTTGAACTGTGGTGTTGGAGAAGACCCTTGAGAGTCCCTTGGACTGCAAGGAGATCCAACCAGTCCATCCTAAAGGAGATCAGTCCTGGGTATTCATTGGAAGGTCTGATGTTGAAGTTGAAACTGCAGTACTTTGGCCACCTGATGCAAAGAGCTGACTCATTTGAAAAGACCCTGATGCTGGGAAAGATTGAGGGCAGGAGGAGAAGGGGACGACAGAGGATGAGATGGTTGGATGGCATCAGTGACTCAGTGCACATGGGTTTGGGTGGACTCTGGCAATTGATCATGGACAGGGAGGCCTGGCGTTCTGTGGTTCATGGGTTGCAAAGAGTCGGACACGACTGAGTGACTGAACTGAACTCAAAAATATTCATTGCAGAATTATATGTTATTGATAATGGAAAACTGATATTGTAGGAATGTTAAATACATGAACTGTATGGCCTACATAATGTTTTGAAGAAATTTTAAAGAAATGGAGAATGTTTTTCATGGCTCAAAGAATATAGCAAAATCCAAAATTGCATATATAGTGTGAACTCAGCTACTCCATTCAGTCCGTCTGGTTTAATTCATCAGTGCTAATGCATTCTATGTCAGTTGACTAGAAGTATGCCCTGTAGAACAGTTCTTCTCAAACAGTCTGTAGTAAAGGGCAACTCCTTAAAATTTTCAATCTGTTATCGACTAATATTTTCGTGAAATACGAAAAAACCTAGTTACTAGAAAAATGAAATGAAGAGACCTATAAAATATAATCTCAGTTTTTTATCATTAGAATCATGGGTCAAACTGCAAGCTGTGAGTTTCTAAGTGCTTGCTGTCGATTTCTGCATGTGTCCTAGTACTGACCAGGCACAGGCTGTAGCACCTAGTTGGAGCATCACTGCTCTAGAACAAGGGCCACGCCACTCCTCTGTGTTGCTCACCCCTCAGTTCTAGACGCATAGTGTGTGCTGGCCTTCTTTTCTATAAGATTAGGATAAGCTCACTGTAATAACAGCACAGAAAGATACTTCCTACTCCCCAAAGGTGGACCACTGCCACGTTTCTCATGTCTCATTCCAAATAACATATGTACCATTGACAGCTTTTTACATCAGTACACTCAGATCTAGCTCACCGTTTCTTGTTTTCCTTCTTTTAAAAAAATGTAATTATTTTTGCCTGTGCAGGATCTTCATTGCTGCACGTGGACCTTCCCTAGTTGCGGCGAGCAGGGCTACCCTCCAGTTGCAGTGTGTGGCCCGGTCCTTGCAGTGGCTTCTTTTGTCGCAGAGCAGGGGCTCTAGCACACGAGCTTCAGTGGTTGCAGCACGAGGGCTTCAGGGGTTGGGGCTCGTGGGCTCTAGAGCGTGGGCTCAGTAATTGTGCTGCATAAACTTAGGTGCCCCCACAGCATGTGGAATCTTCCTGGACCAGGGATCAAACTGGAGTCTCCCACATTGGCAGGCAGATTCTTTACCACTGAGCCACCAGGGAAGCCTATGTTTGACTTTCACTTAGCATGTTTTCAAGGTTCTTCCATTGTAGCTTATATCAGTATTTCCTTCTGATGGCTGAATATTCCATTGTGTGGATGTATCGCCTTTTGTTTATCCACTTGTTAGCTGATGAGCAGTGGGATTATTTCCACTTTTTGGCTATTAAGAATCATGATGCTATAAACATTTGTATACAGATTTTTGTGCAGACATATGCTCTCAATTTTCTTGGGATTTATACCTAGGAGTGAAATTGCTGACTCATATGGTAACTCTGTGTTTAGCAAGGAACTGCCAAATTGTTTTCCGAAGTGGCTCCACTATTTTATAGCCTCCTTAGCAATACATGACTTGTAATTTCTCCACAGCCTCACCAACACTTGTTATTCCCTATTGTACTTTAGCTATCCTAGTGGGGGTGAAGTGGTATCTCATGATTTTGATTTGCATTTTTCTAATGACTAATGATGTTGGATATCATTTTTTCTAATCATCTTGGGACTTTACAGTCTTTTTTTAATACAAAGATTTTATTTGTTTTTGGGTGTGCTGGAGCTTCGCTGTTGCACGGGGGCTCTCTCCAGGTGCGGCGAGCAGGGGCTGCTCTAGTTGCGGTGCCTGGGCCTCTCACTGCAGTGGCTTCTCTTGTCATGGAGCACGGGCTCAGTAATTGTGGTCCAGGAGCTTAGTCGCCTCAGGGCATGTGGGATCTTTCCAGACCAGGGATCGAACCCACGTTTATTGGCAGGCAGATTCTTAACCACTGGACCACCAGGGGAGCCCTGAGCATCACTTCATGTGCTTATTAGCCATCCATATATCTTCTTTGGAGAAATGGCTTTTCAAATTCTTTGCCCATTTAATTGGGCTATCTTTTTGAGTTGTGTAAGAGTTCTTTATACATTGCAGATATAAATCCTTTGTCAGATATATGATTTGAAAACATCTCCCACTTTTGTGGGTTGTTTTTTTTTATTTCCTTGAAGATGTCCTTTGAAGCACAAGAGTTTTGAATTTTGATGAAGTTCAATTTATCTACTTTTGTGGCTTGTGCTTTCAGTATCTAAAGAAGCCACTGCCAAATCCAAAGTCATGAAAATTTATATCTATGCTTCTTCTACGAGTTTTATAGTTTTCGCTTTTATATCTAGGTCTGTGATGTTTTAATTTTTGTTTATGGTGTGAGGTACAGGTCCAACTTCATTCTTTTGAATGTGGATATCCAGCGTCCCGGCACCATTTGTTGAAAAGACTACTCTTTCCCCATTGAATTGTCCTGGTACCCTGCACTTAAATATGCATCTATTTAAAATATTTATTTATTTGGCTGCACCAGGTCTTAATTGCAGCATGCAGGATCTAATTCTCTGACTAGGGATCAAACCCAGGCCTCCTGCACTGGGAGCACAGAGTCTTAGCCACTGGACCACCAGAGAAGTCCCTGCTCTTGTTATTTCTGATGTTGCAAAATTGTCCACTGAAGAGGTTGTACTGGTATCTAGTCCCACCCATTGGAACTAAGTGCCTGTATCTCAGATTGGGCACCAATAGTTAGGAAAAGAGGACCTGAAGCGCCTCAGGGACCAACACCAGGGTGGAGTGGGGTGGGCTTGAAAGACAAGAGTGGCATGAGAGTGTGGGGTGATGGAAGTGGCAATGTTTCAGAGAAGAGAAAAGAACAGGGGAATATAAATCCGAGCAGATGGACCTGAGTTTAAAGATTTTCTTCCCCTTATAGCGGTGGAGCTTTGTGCAGTTATCTGACCCTTTGAACTGCAGTTTCATCATCTATTGAATGAAAATGGTGACTGCTTCCCTTTATAGTTGTTGTGAGTACTGCGTGTGTGTAAATATCCCACAAGCACAGTAGCTATTGGGACTTTTCTATACCTGGTGTATGTGGCGGAGATCCTATGATTGTGGGGGAGCATCACAGTGGGATAGTGTTGGAATCATTTGGTGAATCTAAGTCTTTTAATGATGACCGATCATGTGTGGAAACTTGGATCCACTGGTACATGTCACTGTCACCCAGAGCGAGGCGGTACTTGAAGTCTTTGCTGTGGCATGTTAAGCGACGGGGGGAGGGTGTGACTGATACTGAATGTGACAGCAAGACAGATCCTGAGCGACAGAATGGAAAGGGGTGCAGGGAGACAGGCTGCACTGCGCAGACCCGTGTGTGCCTGCCCAGCAGGAGCTGCCTGGGAGTTCCGAGGGCAGGATAGGTGTCCATCTAGACTGTCCCCTCCTCCCAACTTCCTGAAACCCCCCTTTTCCCCAGGGGGAAAAGACTGGGGGCTTTCCTCCTGGACAGGGGATTTGGGTCAGAGTGTAGAGCCCACGATACCAAGAAGCTGTGGCTCAGGCAAAGAACCTGCTGCAAATGTGTGCAAAACGAGTGGAGTAGAGCCTGGACTGGTTTCCCCTCCTCTTGGCTTTAGTCTTCAGAGTGACCAATAAAAATGGAATCGAAATCTAAGCATTTCTTCCTCCTTTCTGTCCCCTGGGGGAGGGAAGAGAGGAATAAACACCACATCTCATTAAGAACCAATGAGCTCAGGTAGGCAGGGTCCACAGCAGACGCCTGCAGAAAGGTGAGGGGGGCGCTGCAGGAAAGACTCCCCCGCTCACCAGGGCGGATTTATCCCAGAGCTCAGGGGCCTGCTCTGCAGGAGATGAAATAAGGCGTTAACAACAGATGCGGAGGTAACAGCTGTTTATATTAAAGTGAAATCAGAGGGGCCACAAGGACAGGAAGTTAGCTCTCAGATGCAAGAATCCTGTTGGGTGAGAGAGAAAAGGGAAAGACTGCTTTTTGTACCGTATGAGGCTGAAATAATGAGATTTTAAACACGAGGGACCCAAGGTGACTTTATATACAAGGTATAAAAGATTGGCATGAGTATTAGTTTGAATAGGGAAATGGGAACTCTTTCTCTGAGCTCAGGAAGAAAGAATAAAAACCATGATTAAGGTTGCACAGGAGAGAATAAATACCCTGGTGACCCACATGTAAAACAGACTGTAAACAAGAGAGTGAGATTTGAGGTTAATGGAGGGTCATCTGGCCCAGGCCACCGTGTGTCACAAGGCCGAGTGGGCATTAACAAGCGCTGTCCACCCAGGGGTGAGGGTCAGGGGTGGGAGGGTGGGAGGCGTCGCTGCAGCAGAGTGGCCTGGGCCTCAGCAGGACAGAACATAAGCTGCTGCTGAAGTGGGGTGGGACAGGGAGCCAGCCCTGGCTTGGGCCTGCAGAGAGAAGGGAGGCAGCAGGAATCAGGCCGCTGGGACAGTGTTTGTCGTACAGGGAGGGCAGCAGCAGACACTTGACACTTGACAAATTCCTTTTCCTATTTGGAACCAGTCTGTTGTTCCATGTCCAGTTCTAACTGTTGCTTCCT